>NW_009717504.1:0-67259 GCF_000703405.1 Apaloderma vittatum | reverse complement strand
CCCTCCGCTACACCCCGGCCCCTGCCACCCTCGTCAAATGGCTCCTCTCGCTAGCCCCACGTGTCTTGAATTAAGAGCCGTGCTCACCAATGCTACTGCCTCATGCATCACTATCAAAAATACCTATCTATCTGTCTATCTGTCTATCTCTCTATCTATCTATGCAGGAGTGTCTAAATTAATAAGATCTGAGATGTGAAACTTCTCAGTCTTTGGTTTGAAATGCAGCTGTTGAGCATATCGCTAATGTGCTGCAGCTTTGGTGGAGCTGCATTTCTGATGGCACACGGATTAAGTCCGAGTCTCTCTCAGGGTGTTACTTTACTAATCGCCTTTTTCCAAAGGATTCACTGTCTTGCAGCTCTCACATCGCTCCACAGAGAATCAAAATTAGATTTAAAAATTCAAATTCCTCCCCACTAATGTCCTGATTTTACCATGATCCTTTATTGTACATCTGTCACTTGCAGTTTTGGAAAGCAAGGCTGTGATTTTTAGTTTCCTGCTACCAGTCTTTTGGGGTTCTTATTTCTTAACTCCATTAATGGCAAATTCAGAACTATCACTCTCTAGTAGTATCACCTTGTTTCTACGCTACTTCAGATAGAGCTGGTATTCCTGGTAGTTCAACATAAGTAGACAGATCTAATAGCTCAAAGTGTGTACTGTTTCCAGTTCAATATGGATTTGTTTGAAGCTTCCAACGGTTCAAGGTTAACATAAGCTTAAACCCTGGGTGATGACCAGTGATAGCCATTTCTGAAGAATGCATATAGCCCTCATCTTCTGGAAGACTACAGATGTGAGACAAACACTGGCAAATGACATTTCTCCTTTTAGCACAAATTGTACATGACTTCCAAGTTAATTGTGAATGCACTGTAAATATCATTATTATCATTAATATAGAACTGCAATTTGCAAAGATTAAAGACTTGGTCTAGCATTCCTGTGTGAGCCAATAGACTCATGTCCACATAAAAGACTGCCAAAGAGGACACTAAATCAAGCTGCTGTAGGACCTATAGAAATTAAAAGGGCTGTGTTTCCCTGACAGAAAAATGCCACCCTAACCACCCTCAAATAAAAAACCTGGAGAGACTTCTGTAACAGACCCTGCTGAAAGAAAATATCTCTCAGAAGGCACTTCTAAGCCTCCCCAAATGTGTCACTATGCAGAACTAGGCAGAAGACAGTGTGTGGCACCAGCCGGGGACATAGTATAAGAGCACCTTGGTGCCCTGACCAGTGCCACTGGATAACCAGAAGACCCCTGAACATCTCCCATACATCCAGGCCTCTTTATGTGGTGCTTAGTAGACCAACAAGTAGCTGTACGAAATTCAGCTTTAGAAAAACCGAGGGCCTGCAGCACAGTTACCTTCTGCTATCTTGTTGCTGCCACACCGCAGACTTTTTTAGATGGATTCGACTCAATGATGTTAAAGGTCTTTTTCCAACTAACATCATTCTATGATTCTTTTCTGCAGAGCACTCCTCAATTTGTTTTTCATATTGTCACAAAATGTGTGGGGAATATGATACATTTGAGATTCCTCTGCTGAATTCGGATGGTACTGGTCAAGAGTTCAGGGAAGAGAAAAGGAAAATTGACAGGACAATCATATAAGCCTAATTTCCATAGAAAATAAGGCAAATCAAATTGATTTTGACAGTCCCATGAATAATACTTGAAAAATTTTTCACTCTTCATAGGTACTATAACCTAACAAGTGACTTTAAAAGTCTTTTTTTGTTGCTAAGGCAGGCACTCTAAAGTCAGTTAATACCAAATTTCTAGTTGTTTAGGTTTTTAATCTTTTCTCATTGCAGGGCCTTAATTCAGAAGACAGGGCTGACATTTTCATCCCCATTATTCATGTATGGCCCTATGTCTTAGTCATTGCATACAGTATGGAATCATTATTTTCCTTAAAGAGGGCTTTCTGTTTCATTCAGCACTGTTAACAACTGTATTCTGCATAAGTGTCAATATAAAATTTTATTATATGGGCAAATATTATCATTATCATTAATACAGGGGAAAACTAAAATGAAGCAAAGAGACTAGATCCAATGAGGAACCAGAAAATCTTTAAGCAATTCAGGGTCTGAGCTCTGAAAATCAGCCCCGAGCTTGGTGCTTGCAAATGAGTGTCTGCAAATGAAGAACATGAAGCAAGTAGCAGTTTGCAGTCACCAACCCATCTCTTTGACTTCAGGCCCTTTGTTCAGCAAGGCAACACGTGGTAGACAAATGAAAGAATTCTGTTATTTTGTGTAAATCCAACTGCCTTAGCTACTATATCACCTTTATGCACGTGATCATCTGCATCATTCACTTGCCAAGCCTTCCAGCTTTTGCTGGTATATTTTTCCCCCTGCTAACAAACCACTATGTAAAAGTCATTCACTGCCTAGTCCTATGTCTTTCCTGTGCCCCAGTCTTCCTGTATCAGGCCTTTTTGGTAATTAAGGATTATATATAGGCTATAATTACAGCTTGTATTGTCAGGATATAATTAAAGACTGTATGAGAAGAGAATCCTGAAAGAATAAGTATCCTTAAAAACTGTGTTTAACTTTGAAGTACTTAACTTAGGTCAAGGTCAAGTTTAGGGTATTTTTTTTTGCTGTTTGGTGTTCTAGGCTGCTTGTGGTGTGGATTTTTTTTTTCTTTTATTAAAGATAAAAAGACTTGCTTTCTGCAGATCCTTGTGCATTTTTGCAGCAGAGTTGACTCTGTAGTACAAGAGCAGGATAGAGAATATATGTAGGACTTTTCGATGGTTGCCCAGGTCAGAGCAGAATTTCACCCAATCTGGAAAAGTTGCCTCCTGGATATAAAAAAAATAAATTCTGCAGTCGTTCAAGACTGCATTCAAACAACAGGGGAGCATATTTTCCTAAATAAAGTCTGAAAAAACATTTTTATAATCATGAGGTATTAGCAAGCTAATGTAGGGATTGCAGCCAACTCCCCCTGTGAGACTTCCAGAGAGAAGTGCAGTTCAAATCTGTGCTGGGAGCAGCGAGAAGGTACAGCTTTTCAGCAACAAATCCTGCTTTTTAAACAGGCACAGTAGTTCCAGTGCTAGATAGCTTTATCTTTCCAGAGATGCAGAGATGGGTGTATGCCCCAAACAACATGGGACAGAGTGCTTTGTCTTTTAGTCAGCATATTGATCTCCTCTATGAAAAAGACTTTTTCTCTGATTGAGGAGATTCCAAGATAGGCTTGCCTAGAAGACCTTGGGTGGGTTTGTCTTTCTAGGCACAGATAATGCACTGGGTTGCTTTAGGCTCTCGATCTAGCCTGTACACGAAGACATACACTTCTAAATCGTGACTTATCCCATAAAGGTCTGAATCATCTCTGTAAGTGACTGTTTACTTCTGGAGTTCCTGACCACATGGAGTTCCTGGACCACATGCTCAGTAACTTCATACAGATATGACTGAACCCAAGCCAGAGTTACATGTGTATCTGAAAAAGGATCATAATGAAACCATGGAAAGTGATGGAATCTTTTATAGTGAAACCATAGGTGTTACACTCTCTCACTTCCCAGCCTTTTAAAACACAGAGGACAATTTTCCTAACACACTGTTAGTAAAAATGGAAGAATAATTCAAAAACCAATGCAGCTCTTTTGGTACATTTCACAGGTATTTTTCATTCTGAAAAAAAAAAAACCCAAACACAGCTTTTAAGTGTAGGGTTACAGACTTCAGCGTCAGAGATGAATACATATGAGTATCAATATAGTTGTTAAACAGCTTGACTACATTTTTCCCAAGTTGTAAGGGAAACCTGTATACCTGAAAAAGTTTTTTATACTACTCCACAATGTGAAATTCTTATTTTGTTTTACATAGTGGATGTCAGGCTAACATACTTATATGTATGTTACACTATAATTATCTCTTAGTAAGAGTATTCTGAGTAACATAAAATTGAAGACCTTTGGGCTGAAGTTAATACAGTACCAATCCATATTCCATGCTTCAGAACGCATCACAAGCCAAAAAGAATAATTTTCCTTGTCCTAGCAAGAGCTTCTAAGGTACAGAGGGGCCAGCAAACCTTTGTCATGCCCTGAGGCTTACGAGAGCTAAGGAAGAACCATGGCTCTATAATAAGAAAAACAAAGCAAAAAGCAAATAAATGTTTCCCATGAGCTGTTATGTTTAGCTTTATCATGTGAGCAAACAAATATGTTGGCAACAAAAATGTCTAAGACTCATCCCAATCATTCTCCTATTCACTGCAGAAGTAATTTTATGCTAAAAAAATAGGATATTTAAAGATATATTGAGTGTTGCTCTCAGTTTGCATTGCCTTGGCATTATTATGATTATGAATACAAATGAATATAGTTGCAGCGCTATACTGTATGTTGGTCTCTAACTTGGGGGTAATGTAATTTTTTCTAGGCCATCCTTCTATGTCATCCTAGAAAAGTCTATGGATCTTTGAAATGTATGAATGAAATCTGGAGGCAGATAGGAAAGCTGGAGAAATAAAGGCAACATTTAGATTGAATTAATAATAAGAAAATCTGAAGAGATTAAGTAGTTTGACTTGAATTAGGCCTGAAAAGTTCAGGTTCTACCTTCCCAAAACTTTTGGGCTTGCTTTCCTCACTATTCCACCCAATCCAAATAACTCTTCCCCTTTTTCTCTATGTCTGTGCTGTTGCTTTCTCATTTTCCAAAGACTCTGCTACTAAATACTTGCAAAGCTACATTAAAGACTCCAGTATAAGGCCTATTTGAAAGCTAAGACAGAGGAAATAGTTCTTAACTCTGTAATACAACTATTGTAGATTGTGTTTACTCTTAGGAGTTGAGATTCAAATACTGCATTTCAAAGTGATGTGCTAGAAAATGTACAGTAAAAATAGTACTTCTTGGAACAATTTGTTATAATGCCTAGTCTGCCAATTAAAACAACACACACTAAGCAATATGACATTGAGAGAAAATGTAAGCAGATAACAGGAAGGAATTAATTTTTTTTAGTAAGGGCAAACATAAGGTAGTATTTGTCACGAGAGATGCATTTTCCACCAAACTGCTCCAAGAGATCAAATTTATGCACAGAATAGTCCAACTGAGAGATGACATAGTTAGGAAGACTACTTCTCCTCTGCCAATGACCTGTTCAGTGACCTTACGCAATTCAATAATTCACTTTCCTTATTGCTTCAGTTTTCACAACTGTAGGATGAAAGAAATGATACTTACCCATCTGTGTAAGCTTATGAATGAAAGACTCTGCAAAGTATTACTGTATAGTAATACAAATTGCAGCCTACCAGTTTGGATATTCTAAAAAGAAACACTGTTCACACTTTCAGCTCAACAAAATACAACATTTCTGTAGCTCAAAGAATTTAAAATATTCTAATAGTGTATAATCCATATATGTAATTATTTTTAATGCATATGGATTTCTGAATAACTAAGCTGCCTAGCAAAATTATTTACTGATCTCCAGCAAGTAATGCGAGCATTTTAATGAGTAAATATGCAAATAGATAATTAGGTTGAAAAATTCGGAAACCTTTGGCTATAATTAGAATAAATGTTATGAATCAGAAAAAAAAATTATGTAGGAAAACCCACTCATCTTCTATTGCAATGCTTAGAGAAGCTGGTCATTTCCATAAGAAAGAAATAGTTCCAGAGTATGTTCAGTTTTATCAGGAGGTAAATGCTTTCTACAACAATGGTATTTAGACTGTAAGCTCTTGAGGACAGAGACCTTTTCTTTTTAATATCTCGAAAGTGCCATGCAAAGATACATGTATACATTAATATTCAATACACAAATATTAATAATACCTCTGAGTGAGGAGCATACTTTCTCATGAAATCATGTTAGATTACAGCTCTGAATGTAAATAGAACAGTCTTAGGATTGTAACTAGAGCTATTCCAAAGTAATACCAAGAAATACCTGACTCTTGCTTGTTTGCAATCTATACATATTTGTAAGTCAGATTTCTGAGAGTGTGGGATTTGTGTGGTTTGAGACTTGTATGATTGTGTGTTTCTATGTGGGTATGGACCTTTGTCTGAGCCCCATCAATGACCTTTGAACCTAATGACCAAGTTCAGTCTGCATTAACAGAGGTCTTAAGTAGATCCTCTCACCCATTTGTGAAAGACCACAATAACAGCTTCACTAAAAGGATAACTGCAGGGTAAAGCCAGTGTACCTTACTAGGTATCCAAAAATCTACAGGAAAATAGTAAGTTTAAAAAGCTTTAATCCTGAGTATGTATTTATCAGACAGGAGTCAAGCCCTTCTCAGTCAAGCTTAATGCCCCTTGCTGATGCTCTTGTGTCTAGCAATGAACAGTCTTTGATAAAAAGCTTTTTTTGCAGTTTTGTTTATCTCCCTCAGTGGTTTCTCTGCTGTCTAATTAGGGGTGAGCTTGTGTTTCAATCTTTGTGCAATTCAGTTAAGATGTCAATCAACCATAAGACAAATCTAATAGAAACCAGGCTTTGTTAGGTGCAGTATTCAGGCAGCTTCTTGCTACATAAGTTTTATGTGATAATGCTATAGTTACTACAACTGTATATTAAATTCTCATTACCTAGCCTTTATATACACGTATATGCTATTATATCTATTTTAATACTTTCAGCAGGCCTCCTTGTAACAGTACAGCTTATAAACAATAGTGTGTCAATTGCATTATGGAATGTAAGAATCTGGTTTTTTACTACAAAAAAAAAAAAACAAGAAAGAAAGAAAAAAAAGAAGTATCTGTTGCTGGACCGAATGCAGATGGCCATATCCTGTAGTGCTGTCAAATGGCGAACGCAGCTTGAAGTTCCCATACATGGGGGTTTGGGCCAGTAAGAAAAGCACATGGCTCATTTCTCTTTGTATGTATTAAGTTACGAGTTTGAGTTACTGCTGGATGTGTATTCCATCACACTGGTGTATTTCAGGAAATATTTAAGTGCAGAAACGCTGTGTGTAGCTGGCACAATGCACCACTTTTTGGAAGATAGTATCCCTGAGGAACAACAGTTCGTCATAGAGGCTGCTGCTAGCCCTTCCAATGCATAAATTATTCCTCTTCTCAGTGCTGTGCATATCTGAGGGCATAATCAAGGCTTAGTGCTAAAGGGAGATACTTTCTGTTCTAAGAAGTGAACTCTGGAAAGAAGCCATTTTGCTTAATCTCTGTGAGGCATTACACTTGAGTTTCATAAGGAAATGCTTTGCAGGTTCACCATCTCTCTCAGGTTCTGCACACTGAGAATTTCTTGAAGAGATGAAGGTTCTCGTACTCATCTCTATTTCTGACTAATGTCCAGCAACCCTGCAACAAACAACAACTGGTCTGTCCTGCCGCGGACTCTGTTTTCTCAGGACATCAGCTCAAAACCAACCTAGTCCTAATAAATTACTATTGATGACCGTTTACAGAGGTATGTGGCATGTGCTGATAAGTACATTATAACTGCAAAACTGCACGCTACCACCTACTACTACCATACATCTTACCGCACAGAAGAGGATGCTCTCCCAGAAAAGTGACATATAAAAGTTATGACTGAGGAATGCAGTCCATTTCAGACTTTCCCCCTTTTGTACTCAAATGATATAAAATCATAATGATCCAAAGATCAGCCTTAGAGGTAAACTGAAGACAATTAAAATGCCAGGACAGTTCAGGAGCACATAATATGTAGCAGCTCTATTAGCAATCTGAAATTTTGTTCACAGCATGTATCAGTTTTAGAGGGTCAGGGTTTGATAGGATTGAGCTGAGAGGAAGAAATAAAGAAATTTGAAGTGACAGAAAGAGTGAAACTACAATATCTTTGTACATGTTAAGAACTTTCTCCATAATTGTCAAGGCAGCACTTTCCACACATGGAGAAAGGCTTATTTTTAGGCTATTTTTAATACTTATTGTGTGCTCTTTCCCATCCAATAAGAGGAAAAGCAAATAGTCAATATTGCTGATTATAAAAATAGGAGGTTTATAACTGAAGATGAAAAATGATGATTTAACCTTTTCAAGAAGGCTATGTTTAAATAAATTACTAGCATCTGTTCTTTTATCTGGTTTTTATGAGCCATTCATTTAGGTCCTAACATACAGAGTGTGTGCATAGGGTTATCTCTGACAGCAAAGATTGATAGTAGTATTCGTTCATTTTTTAAAGAAAACACTACAAAGCTTGATAGTGAAAGTTAAATCCAGGAATGACAGAATATTAACTGCACTACTAACTTCTCTACTGCTGCTAATATTTTTCCATAATCCTAGCCTAGTTTTTCTCACTTCTTTTCCAAGGGATTAATCCTGCTTCTTTGTGTGAGGAATGTTGGCAGGGGCTAGGATTTGTAGGAAACAAAATTGTGAGACATTTTCAAAGGAAGGTTTTGTGCTAAGGGACAAACCCTTTCTCAATGCAAGATGTGCACTTGTCTAAACTATGTATTTGAATTACCTGTTTGCAGATTTTTTAGAACTTTCTCCACATTATTTTTTTTGCTACTTCTTTTCATTGCACTATATTTAAATTCAGTGCTCTAAATCCAAGGAATATAATTTCCATTTTTTTAGAACAACTAAATAAACTAATAACAGTAATACATCAGTGGTCTGAAATGTTCTGTGACTTTATGCATATTTACCTACTGAAATGTGCTACAAGCAAATGTGAAATGATCCGCTGACATTTATACAACACGGATACATGGCACCTTCAGGAGTTCCTCCATCTGAAACGCTGAAGGAACCACTTTAGATATTTCTACCAATATCAGTGGTTCCAGCTTTTTTACTCTGAAATGTTGGTCTTTTGGCAGCACCCAACCTATCTTTTATTTGCATCCTAGCAGGTGACAAGCCAGCAGTGCCCACGCAGCCTAACATCTTATTTTCTCTGCTTACACCAGTAAAATATGCTCTTCAATAAGTCCAGTTAAGAAGATAAAAGTTAATCACCTAAAGATAACCCACATGAAGATAATTTGCTTATCTTTTTTCATGTAACTACAGATGGAGCAAAAATGTAGAAGGAAGCTATTTTTATGTATAATACACATATATCTTCTGAAGCAAAGCCTATGAACACGTGAGCTCACACAATACTAGGACTCCTAAGTACAAATTGATGATGAAAATATGTTTGTACTTTTATTGTGAGGAATGAACAAAGTACAGAGATGCCCACTAAGAACAAGAAAAAGTCATATTCTGCTAAACAAGAGGAGGCATGCAGGGCTATGATCTTATTGGTGTCACAGAGATGTGGTGGGATGGCTCCTATGACTGGCATGTTGGTTTGGAAGGATACAGGCTATTTAGGAAGGACAGGCAGAGGTTAAGGAGAGGGTGTTGCCCTTCATGTCAATGACCAGCTGGAGTGCATGGAGATCTGCCTGTGGATGGATGATGAGCCAACAGAGAACTTAATAGTCAGGATTACAGAGAAGGCAGGGACACGTGACATTATAGTAGGAGCTTGCTACCGGCCACTTGTCCAGGAAGACCTGGCAGATGAGGCCCTCTAGAGACAGACAGGAGCAGCTTCATGTTCACAATTCCTGTTCCTCATGAGGGCCTTCAAGCACCCCAACAACATAGCAGGGCACAACCAATCCAGGAGGTTCCTGGAATGCATTGATGATAAATTCCTTCTCCAAGTGACAGAGAAACTAATGAGGAGAGGTGCTACGCTGGACCTTCTCCTCGCCAACAAGGAAGGGTTAGTGGGGAGTATGAGGCTCAAGGGCAGCTTTGGCTGTAGAGATCACAAAATGGTGGAGTTCAAGACCCTTGGGGTAGTGAGGAGTGTGCACAGCAAGCTCACCACCTTAGAATTCAGGAGAGAAGACTTTGACCTCTTCAGGGATCTGCTTGGTAGAATACCATGGGATAAAGCCTTGCAGTGAAGAGGGGTGCAAGAAAGCCGATTAATACTCAAGGATCACCTCCGTCATGCTCAGGAGTGACGCAGTTCAACAAAGAGGAAATCAGACAAAAATGCCGGGAGGTCTGCTTGTATGAACAAGATGCTCCTGGACGTAAGCCCTAACGGCGCTCAAGTCGCGGGTTCGATTCCCGTTCGGTCCCCATGTGTTGCCTGATGTAGTCGAGAGGTGGAGTCCCTGGCAGCAGGGAGGCTGGATTAAAATGATCTCTAAGGTCCCTTCCAGCTAAGGCCATTCTATGATTCTTCTGTGAAACTCAGACACAAAAAGGAAGCCTATAGAAGGTAGAAGCAAGGACAGGTAGCCTGAGAGGAATACAGAGAAACCGTTCAAGCAGCCAGGATTCAGGTTAGGAAAAACAAAGCTCCGATGGAATTATATCTGGCCAGGGATGTCAAAAGATAACAAGAAAAGCTTCTACAGTTGCATTGAAGATAAAAGAAAGACTATGGGGTAACGTGCACTCTCTCTGGAAGAAAACAGAAGACCTAGTTACACCGGATATGGAGAAGGCTGAGGTACTCAACATTTCTGCCTTAGACTTCGCTGGCAAGTGCTCCAGCCCTGCCAGCCAAGTTGCAGAGGGCAAAGGCAGGCACTGGGAGAATGAAGAACAGCTCACTGTAGAAGATTAGGTTCAAGACCATCTAAGGAACATGAAGGTCGGGGCCCAAAAAGCCAGTTGCATCCTGGACTGCATCAAAAGAAGTATGGGAATGTTGAGTGCAGGTCAAGGGATATGATTTTTCCCCACTACTCCGCTCTGCTGACACCCCACCTCGGGTACTGCGTTCAGATCTGGAGTCCCAAACATAAGGACATAGAGCTATTGCAGTTGGTTCAGAGAAGAACTATGAAGAAGAGTAGGGGGCTAAAGCACTTCTAGGGAGACAGGCTGAGAGAGTTGGGGTTGTTCAGCCTGGAGAAGAGAGGGCTCTGGGGAGACCTTGTAGTGGCCTTCCAGCACTTAAAGAGGGCCTACAGGAGAGAAAGAGAGGGACTCTTTATCAGGGAGTGTAGTGATAGGACAAGGGGTAATAGTTTCAAACTCAAAGAGGGTAGATTTAGATTACATAATATGAAGAAATTCTTTACTGTAAGAATGGTGAGACACTGAAACAGGTTGGCCAGAGAGCTTATAGATGTCCCCTCCCTGCAAGTATTCAAGGCTGTGTTAGATGGGGCCTTGAGCAATCTGGTCTAGTGGAAAGTGTCCCTGCCCATTGCAGGGGGGTTGGGACTAGGTGATCTTTAAGGTGCCTTCCAACTTTGATGTTAATTGTTGCAATTTAAGAAACAAAACCAGAAGCCAACAAGTCCTTTAGATACATGTTGATTGGCACTGAGACCATGAAGAGGTCTTTGCTCGTAACTTTTTTTATGTCGACTTGCTACTGACTCTTAACTTTAAGACAAATGGCTAAAAATACTAAGATTCTGATTATTATGAAAATTCATTTTTATTTTTTGGAAATATATTCTCACTGTCAATATGTTTATATTGTAATTATAAAAAATATAACTGAAATGTGAGGATATAGTTCTTTTTGGGGGTGTCTTTTTCCATTTCAAGATGGAAATAAGGTTATTTTTTATCCTTACTATTTTTCAATATTTCAGGCATCACTTTTCTAACAATTGTCAGATATCAGGCAAAAATCAAAACACTCGTCTCAGAAAAATACAAGAGCATTTTATTTATGTTCTGTAATGCTTCATTCCTCTTTCTAAATTTCAATATTTTTGCAAATGTACCCCTATGTTAGATGACTAAGCTATTAAGTTACTCATAACAATTCACAGTGAGTCAGCATATGTGATTTCCAACCTGTTCTATATTTTATAACTTGGAATCTACATTTAAGCTCACATAGGACAAAAGGCAGAACAGCAGTTTGAACTGCATAGTTCTTTTCTGAGCTGTTAAATCCATTTGGCTGTTTTCACGATAGACAGGTAAGATAATTCCTCCTGAGCAGCGATACACAGGTAGCATGTGCCACCAGAACCTGCTTTACACTGCTGCTATCCCATCTTTCAATTATTTCTAGCTATTCTCACATCAGAAATCTGGCAAGCAGACTTTTAGGGTAGAAGTCTAGCTTTTAAAATAAAGCGAGAGAAAAAGAAATGTTCAGACCGGTATCTTGGTTGATTCTTGCTAAAAGTGGGAATATATCCAATTTTCAGGGTCCTTTCACAGGATGAAGGAAAGAAAGCAGCAGAGGCATAGCAGTGCCAAATTACAAAGAACTAGCTGTACAGGCTAGCCCATCCTTCACTCCCTCTCTGCAGCTGAGGTTGTGCCATCTGCCCTTTCAGCCTTCTGAGCGCTGCACCGCTCGCAAAGACTCAGATTCAGAGTCCTTTCCTTGTCAGGGCAGATGCAAACCAGCGCTAAATGGGAAAACGTGCTATTCTCCAATATCTAGGGCATTCCAGGACCAAAAGCTGCCCCTCTTTTGCGGAGCATGTGGTATTTTAATCTTCCAGTGGAAAAAAAAGAAATGCAAAACAACCTTTCTGTTGAATCATTGAAGGATTATGTGACCATGGCTGACATACCTAATGGATTAGTCCATCATCTTGGATCACACATACTTGTTCTTTAATGAAAATTTAAGCATCTTCATATGAAGTCGGTAAAGAGAGTAGTGCCTGGAACAGGATGGGCTGGAATGGCAGCAGCACACTTATGGGCATGCACAGGGCACTGCTAGTTTATAATGCTTCTCTAAAACAGCATAGAAGATTTTATAATTGCTCGTCATCAACAGACTTGTTTTGTTTTGATTGGAGTAAGCAATGATTAAAAGTCTGGCAATGTATTAGGAAAATACATATATCTGTATACATATTTCATTCACATGTTAAGAAAATATGGATACTTTTACTGTAGATTAAAGAAGTTTCTAAAGGAACTATGAGGAGGAGGGCACTTGGGTGCGGCTTTGAGTACATCCAAAACTGAACTGTCAAAGGGTGACCTTAGAACACTTCTGTTGAACTGTAGACTTGCCTGTATCCAAGATGCTGATTTAACTGTCTCCCCTGGAAGCCCTCTCCTGTGCAGGAGACCCTGGCAAGGGAAGGATACCCTCTCCCATATCTCCAGCTGGTAGAGGGATGCAGGCCCTGGCTCCTGCATTGTGGTATTCTGGGAAATGTAGTGTTGTAGCAAAGTGGCCATTTTGCATCTGCTCTGCCTATTTGTAAATAACTGAATTTAAAGTAATGGATGTTCAGAATAAGGGTAATGTCTGCATTGCATCCTAAGTCCAAGGGATGTGTTTTCATTAATGAACAAAGAGCCTTTAGATGAGATGCTCTAAGAAAGCTCCTTTTATAAAATGGAGGGTGCTGGAAAGTGTGTGTCACTGCCACTATCACCTAACAGAGGTTATGCACTGATAGAGGGAATGAGGGAGCTGGCAGAAGCCTGTCTCTCGCTGTCAGTTCCAGGCTGCAGGCTTTTATGTTCATTTGTAATGCAATCGATAAGGAATAGCTTAAATTGGGCTCTGGAAGCTTGATTTTATAGTTTGCTAAATTTCTCTTTTAAATCTGTTTAAAATAAAAGAGAAGTTTCTATGGAAACCTTCCCTTTTATTCAAGAAAAATATCTCCAAGTCTCCCAGGCACTGTCTCTGCCTTGCACAACCAAGGCTGGCTGGATCTGTGCCAAGAGATGCTGCGATCCCCCAAAACCTGCCACGCCGGCACAGCGCCGGGTAGCCTGGCAAATGCTCGCTGTCATCTCCACCATGCAATTAATATAGCTTCTTTCATCACCTCTGGTAGACCAGGGAGGTGATGCCCCCCCTCTTCAAAATCTTCCAGCTCCCAAAACAGTTGTCATTGAAGGGAATTCCCCTCCAGGCTGGAGCCGCTCCAGCGGCTGGCTGCAACCTCACTGCCCGGAGCAGGGGCACCCAGGCAGCACCAGCAGAAGCCATGTGGCTCTTGGAAGTGGGCAATGCTGGCCACTTCAGTCTTGCTAGGAGGCTAGGTAGCTTCCAGGACTCAAAAGTGTACATTCAGGTAAAGCTTTGGAAGTGGAAAAAAAACCCCAATGCTTCCCTGAAATAACTGCTGTTTCTGAATTACAAAGTCTTAGGATCTTTTTCCCAAATAACGCAAAAATATCTGTTGATATAAAAGAAAAAAATGACTGAATTAATTTGGGTTTAAGATATTGCCACCCATCATTGTCATTAGCATCTGATGATAGATATGATTTCTTTGTTTCCCTGAACATAGAGAGCTTAGGGCAGTTTGCCTGCTTAGAATTCCAAAGTCTCCTTTTCAAAGAGCTCTATCTCCCTAAGCCTCTCTCCTCTCTCAGTTTGTGCTATTCTGAGATTTTTTTTCCTGTTGATGCAAACCACATGCGCTGCTGCTGCACTCAAGATCTTCCCCCAGCCTCCACTCCCACCGTTCTGCCTCTGACCAGCCTTTCGCAGTTATCCAACCTAGGAACTGGGTTTGAGTTTCCCAATAGAAATTAGACTTTAGCAGGTTTTTAAATTACTCTTGAACTCACTGTGACAAGTGTACTCACCATCTTCACCCACTGTTCACTCAGTCTAGCCATAATAGCTACATATGAACCCCCCCGCAAAAGCTAAAAAATCTGTTCAGAAGAGATCTATACTAGTTGTTACCTTAAAGCTACAGTAGAATACTTGCAGAAAGATGACAAGGTAACAATCAGATGTAAACTGTGGCTTCTCACAACTGTGATAAAAATTCATCAAAGGTTACAAGCTATATAAATTAAAGTCTTTTAGAACTGTGCTGCATTCAATGCCATAGTATTTATTTTCAGCATAGGACTTCACTACATGAGCTACTGAGTAAAGAAAATAATTCAGTTTTGCACTCCTTGATTTTTAAAGTCAGGAGTAAGATATGCTATATTAGAGGCATGTATAGAGTTATTACTTTTTAAAAATAAAAATAGAAACTTAAAAAATATAACACAAACTTTTTTCATCTGGAATAAATTAATTTAGAAGAGATCCTGATTATGGAAAGATATTCATTCATATCTTAATATATTTCTAAAGTTAATTCTCCTAGGAAAAACAGGGGTGGTGGCTCAATATAATACATCCTTTATCTGCCCTGGCTGATCACTTCTTACCTCTCAGGGAAATGCTGACAAGAGAAAATCTCCTGTGCGTGTTCCTCATCCACTCCTGCGCAAGTCAGCTCCACTAAACTAACAACAAGAAGTTATTTCTTTTTGTGTGGAAATGACATTATTTCAGTTTTAGCCTTTTACGTAATAATGCTTGAATAAAAGATATCAGAAAACCTTCTGATTATCCCTTGGAATTTTTTCTTAACCCCTCTAAGTAACTCTGCATTCATTCTGAAGCTCACTATTAACTTAGCTAGCATAAGGATGATAACAAACAGGATTGTTTCATTTTTTTTTCACAACTGTAGCCAGACATTATTATAGTGAGTTGCTCATGGACCAGAGAACAAACAAACTTTATAAAGTGATGAGTCGTTTAGGGGATAGATTCAATCTGCGTGCCAGGAGTTGGACAGCAGCATTGTAATACATTAAGAGCTTCATTACATTGTAGAGGTATCACATGAACAAGAGCTGGAAGTTGATCTATTTATTTATGCAGTTAGTAAAAGTTGTAGTAGTTCTTTCTGCATAAACATGAAAAAAATTAAGCAAAAAAGCAGCAATCATTATATCATTATTACTACCATATAGTCTGTGATTCTGACTGTGTTATTCAAGTAAGCTGGTCTCATGACTTCGTGATTAAAGTTGCTAGAAATAATGTTCTTTAACCTCACTGCCATCAAAAGTCATTCAAATTGTGGCATTCTTAATTAAAGATTATTTTAATTTTCCAGTAGGGCAAAAAATCCCATTAGATAATGGTCAAAATAAGAAAGAAATTGTTATGCTTGTCAATCTCGCATCACAGGTATGTTTAATTAGTTCTTGTTGTTTGGAGTCCCTGGATGAAAGATCAAAACAATCAATTTCATAGTTCAAAGCCAAGATACAGCGATGGGACTTGCCAGGATAAGTAAACTGCTTGTGAATACATGTATGGTGATACAGACAGCTGGTTATCACCTGAACACAGGAAGTTTCATAACACCCTTTATCTCAGACGACCTCACAGCTTTCTATTCATTCCAAACCATAGAAAAGCCTGAAGACTTGTTGGAATACTGTATCACAGGGTTTGTGATAACTCCTGTGTTCGTCATGTATAATAGCATTTTTTCATTAGTTCCTCATATCACTGAGAGAAGAAAAAGTGAAGAGGAAGGAAACCTCCCCGGACCTCTCATACTTCCACAATGCATCAAACTTGTACAGAAATGTTGCTGTATCTTTGGGAAAGTACATGAAAAACTTTAGCTCTGCTTCCTTGGCCTTTACTTTCAGTTTTCTGCCTGGGATCTTCTGACTTCTCATTCTTCTGTTGTTACAGAAACAAATAGAGGGTTCAGCTTCTGCATGCAAAAGATTTGAACTATTGCTAAGTGATTTTGGATATTCTGAAGACGGAGTTTGATGAAATTGGACTTGAAGAATGTTGACCACGTAAAAAGAAAGCATATTTCCTTCATATCCAGTGAAAAGGCTTTCCTTTGCTCTCGGTTGTCCTTTTCTTCACCAGGAAAATGGGTAGACCAATGCAGAGAAATGACAATATGCAGTCCCTATCGCAGGCAAAGGTCTGAAGCTGGACACTACATTACAGCCACTCTTTTCTCAATTTCCTCTTAAGGTTTTTGACTGTACTCTCTTTTGAGTCTTCTACTCTGCCTTGGCCAACTCTCGCAGGTTTCCCTGCCCAGAGAACCCCTCAGATCTTCCTATCTTATTTTACAGGCATCTCCCCAGCACCCAACTCACATTTTGGCCCTTCAAAATCCTTTCTGTGCTGCCCTTCTGGCCTTCGCGGATTGCTGCCTCTGTTTGATTAGACAACACTGGTTACAGGAGATACCATCTCTCAGCTGCAGTCCCATTGTAAGGGCATTTTATAAAAGGAGACGTCTTTTTATGTGCATACAGTTAATGGATAATGGCCCATTATCAAGAAGCTGTGACTTTGTTCATAGGTTTTCTTCCAGCAGTGAATGTCTTTATTGTTGTTAACACACAAATTTCTGGAGCATTTACATAGAAGCAATTAAGGTCATATTCAGACAGGCTATTATTGTACCTAATGGAGATATAATAGGTACTTAATAGGTATTTAGGCTCCTATTATGCTTCCCGGTTCAAAAGAGCAAAATTATCAGGCTCTTTACCCAGAACAAACAAGGAATTGTCTTGATTACCAGGACTAACAGACATGAGGATGTCCTATATTTTGGGCTCAAATTCACTGTTCTAGACAAAAGCACGCAGGATTTTTGTACTTCCTCTGAAGTGGATCTTTTTTTCAAAGTGGAGCTCTAGGAATTTGTGCATGGTCATGGACTTGGCCCTTGTATGACAGGACCCGATGGAGAGAGCAAGCGACTTTATCACAAAACGTCATGAGCTTCTTTAAAGTAGACTGAAAAAATACAGTCCTTTCCCCTAAGATCACAGCAATCATTCACTGCATTTATTTTAAGATATTCTATCAGAAGATTTTCTTCAGGGACATTACCTTATGGAAAGTCTTTTTAAAACCGAATTCAGACAAAAATATATTCCCTATTATTCTGATCATAACCCAAATCAAAAGAAAGACCGTTCCACATACAAAAGACACCTTGCTCCTAACCTTGCTATAATTTTTCTTCTCTCTATGGTTGCACTGTGAAGACCACCTTGGTATAAAACAACCAGCCACCCTGAGAGAGATTCAGTTTTGAGAAGGGCATTCTTGAGCAAATGTTTAAAAACATCCTGTTACATTTTAAAACTTAGTGTTTCTTAAAATAAAATCACTATACTGCTTCTACCTCCTGTACTATTCAGAGAGTCCAAAGAAAATGTCTTTCACTTTAATTTAAGTTTTAACTTGTTGATGTTCCCCAATATTTGTATCTAAATGCAAAGTATAGGCACTAGTGTAAAACAAGAACTTTTTTCCATCACTTAAACTATGAAACGCTATATGAAAATTATGTGAACACTTGTTTATTTTAAAACATTTTTTAATTTAAACTATGAAAGGAAAAATGTAGAAGTTGTTAAAAGACAACTCGTGAAAACGCTTAGTCTAACCTTTTTCCTTTAATATGTAAAATAGACCAAAAGTAGCAACTTCTTTGGTAGCCTGTAGAAAATAAACACTTCTTGGTTTGCTGCAAAAATATATTACAAGATTAATTAGCCATATTCTCAAATCTTTCATGCCTAAAACATTTTAAAACTTGAAGAGATTTTACCTCTGGAACAACACCTGGGGCTGTTCACTCCCTCTCATCCTCCTAACCTTCCTGGTCACGCAGCAAGTAGCTGCCAAGAAACAGGCTGCCATCCAGCAAACTAAGCACAAGCCGCTGCACTGGAGAGCAAATAAACCACAGGCCCTTGGCTATGGTGCATTTCCATTGGCAAAAACCCCCCACAAAGTAACCAACTCAAAACAAAAAACAGCCCCACACAGTCCAAAGAGTGTCTTTTAAAGATGCAAAGTCACAATAAAAGAGAATAAATCCAGAAGCTTTGTAAAAAAATAAATATCCTACCCCTCCTCAGATTAATTATAATTGAGCCCCGGCAAAAAGTCAGTGCCTTTCAGTTCACAGATGGAAATTTAGGCTCTCCCCTCCCTGGTAGGTGCTTACTGATGCCTGGGAGCAGCAGTGCCTGTGTTCTCATGCTGCCTTTGCTGCACTTAGAAAACAGCTATGATGATTTTTCTTGGAAAACAGTGCTGAATTAATCCCAGCTATGGGATCAGTCTCATTATGAACAGAATGGGGGTAACCTTTTGCTTAAGCTATGGTTAAAACAACCTCTGTGTGGTTTTTGAGTACATCATCCTTACAGAAAACCATAGTTCTGATGATAAAATATTTAAAACCAGCTCTCAGAGGGTTTCTAACTCTGCCTGTGGATCTCCACAAAAGCTCTTCAGACACTTCAGATATTCTGTTAAATCTTCACAGAACTGGTTTTTACTGTCTTTTGGTGGTGAAAATCTACACCAATATTTTTCTGATGCAAGCTGAATCTCAGCAGCAGAATGCATGATTTTAAACTCAAAGGTGAAGAAGAAAGCCTGAGTTTCTGATGCTCTGCTAGCAACTCTGCTTTGGCAGCCTGCACTCCAAATACTGCAAGCCAAGAGGTAAACCAGATCAAAACAAAACCCAGTGAAGTTAAAACTTAAAGAAATTAAAGTGAAAGACATTTTCTTTGGACTCTCTGAATTCTACAGCAGCTAGAAGCAGTATAGTGGTTTTATTTTAAGAAACACGAAGTTTTAAAATGTAGCAGGATGTTTTTAAACCCACGAAGCAGGAACAACACACATTTCCAGAATTGCTTCCATTGTTTTCCTTCTGGCCACTTCTTCCCAGAGAAGGGGATGTGCAAAATCTCAGGTGTCAGATGAGTTTCACTTCCAGCACAGCCCCCTGGAGAGCCCAACGCTGCCTGGGGCTGGGGATCCCTTTGACTATTTGCTGGGCTGCCTGGGGGCAGCAGGGCATAGGTTTAAGAAAGCTCATTTTCAAATCTGGAAATTTCAGAGCTTATTCACCTATCCATCATTCCAGTGAGGAAAGCAAAGCTCGTGAACTTCTGGTTTTGAGGAAGTGCTCTTACACCGTATTAAGGTATCAGAGAGCAGCTCTTGAGTCTTACTCAATTGCAGCTGAAAGGCCGAATTTAAACAGTTCCTAGCTTCATAAATCCTTAACTCGATTTGTTTCTGGCCTCTGGGCACACCTGAATTATTTTTAAAAGTCAAAGGTGTACTGATACAGAAACTAAAAGGTAGAAATCAGATTTTGTTTGTGTTACTCAGTTTGTCCAAAAAGTACTGTAGCATGGTCCAGAGAAAATGTAACCTTGGAGAACGATCCATCTCTTAATGTAATATTTTATGAAATTTTCACCTAGTTTATACATTTGTTTATAGGTGTTGTGTAAACATTTAATGACAAGTGTTTAACTATATCACACATGTGCTTTGTTTCTGTGAAAATTAAGTTAAATTTTTACTACATGTAAATTTGAAATTCTAGCAAATGTCTCAGCATAATTGATAGAAGTATTGTGTTTCTATTTTACATTTTATTTTATTTTATTTTATTTTAAACTGTCAAACCAAATTACTTATCAGTAGTTTATAGAGACTCCTTTATATATTAACTTGCCCTTAAGGTACTCCCTTACATTAGTCAGACTTCACAGGCCTTTTTCCTTCTTCAGTTCCTCATATTACTGTGAGCACCTAGTATCACCAAAAGATTGAATATCTCTAGAAGTCTGATGAGCTGACTCAGGCAGAAATGAACATCTTAAAATGCA
The DNA here is from genome assembly GCF_000703405.1 of Apaloderma vittatum. NCBI lineage: Eukaryota > Metazoa > Chordata > Aves > Trogoniformes > Trogonidae > Apaloderma > Apaloderma vittatum. The sequence goes on along the minus strand of NW_009717504.1, from coordinate 46,802 downwards.
GTCCTCATTAGCGCAGTCTTTCTAGCATGTTCCTGAGGGCCCCACAACTGTAATATTCAAAATAATCACATATTTTGATATTAACAAAAGGTATGTTAATAAGTCTTTCCATGGCAATCTCATTAAACTATCCCTATTTTACTTATCTATACATTTTCTGTTCATGTACATGTACTCAGTAAACTGCAGGTTCAACTGAGTATGCTACAGTCAATAGATCAAACATCTTTCATTTAATACTGATAATTTACTCAGGATTATGCAAATAAATAAATAGAAGTGAAATCCTACCAAATAACCCAGCTTTGTTGTGTTAATAGAAAGTTCAGAAGGTTCCTCTTGCTGACAGCTTTTGCAAAAAGCTGTTCTTCATAAAAAATAGAACTGTATGTTTGCTCAGCATCTACATCTGTAGTACTTCTTAATGAAAGGACTTGGAAGTAGAAGCTGGTATCTGTGGGACTGACGCATAGAAAAGGAGGCAGCACATGAGTTAAAAATCTGTTTTACAAATACGTGGAAAAAAACAACTTAAAAGACAAATACAGAGACCTTTGCTTAGGAAATCCAAGATCCACAAATTGTTGAAGTTCGAGGGAGTACCACTTCACAATGCCTCCATTCTTTAGTTTTCTCTCCATGCATGCAATGTTGGGCTGTGCAGCAGTTTCGAAACTATAAAGTTATGGGAAGGAACAACTAGAAGAGTAAAACGCTAATAGAATGAAGACTGCTTAAGATTCTATTTTATCCTGCACATTACTTATCAAAATTCCTCTAAAAATTGAAGTAAGCAATCAAGCAAGGAACCTATTGTACTAAAAGAAACAATTTTCACAAAAGTTAAAACCATGTCCTAGAAGAAGAAAAATATGAAATAACATAAAAACTTTAATCCATTAATATATATTTGGTTTTCTAAATATAAAACTCTAATAATACAGGCCAAAAGAGAATTCAAGGGACAAGTAGTTAATTGCATAAAAGTTACTGAGGAGAAAAAACCTTTTTTCCACTGCATCAGAAACAGGTATACAACCAAAAATAATGTTTAGTAGAAACTGAAATATGCTGAGTGATTTTGAGAAAGATAAGGCTATAGTATAAAAGTTAAATGAATTCTATTCACCAATACATAAAGAACAAGGAGGAGGAGGAAGCAACTGTCTCATATTGAAGAAGCAACTGTCTCATATTGAAGTGGCATATGTCAGAAATATTCAATAGAATATGTTGTAGCTAAGCTACAATACTATAACAGTATCTTTGTTACTTAGGAATACTAAGGAAATTCAGATATTAAATTGCTGAAATACTAAGTATGGTAATCAATCTGTCGGTCAAATTAGCCTCACTGAGGGACAGCAAGAGGTATCCAGATATTTCTAGACAAAATAGGTGCATGACTTCAAAATGAAGACTAGCAATAAACGCTATGAGAAAGTCACTTATTAGATAGTGAAATAACTATACTACACTGGAGAAGGTCAGCGTGCTTTATGCAAAGGGAATGTGATTTGTAACATAATTTTTGCTTCACAGATCTGCTGGAGTCCTTTGATGGAGTCAGTGGTGTGGGTAAAAGATATGTTTAGAATAGTATGCTAAAATCTACAGCTGACTGTGAAGACCTGAAGGAATATCTTGTGATATTAAGCCTGTAAATGGGAATGAAATGGCAGATGAAATTCAATGTCAATGAATGCAAAATAATGCATTTGGTGGGAAAAACACAATAACCCTACTATAGATGCACAATAATGAGCTCTGAAAGATCTTGTAGTCATTATGAGGAGATTTCTGAAAGCATCAGCTGAATGTTCAGAGGCAGTTAAAGTGGTAAATAGAACTTAGGAAATATTAGGAAAGTAATAAAGAACAGAAATTGTCATTATGACACTATATAATGTCTGGTGACTCTACGTCTTGACTTGTGGGTGTAATTCTGATCATTCTGGTTAAAAAATGCAGCAGAACTAGTGCAGTTTCAGAGGTGGAAAATAAGTAAAATAAGAAATATGGAGATTAAAAATACTCTTTACTGTGGAAAAGGGATGATAGGAGGAGTGTATGATAAGACTGTGTAAATTCTCAAACAGCACAGATAATACAAACAAGGAAAGATTACCCTTTATATCCCATACCAAAATTTTAGGGAACAGACTTAAAACAAATTAAAGAGAAGGTCTCATTCATAGTAAATAAATACAATATAGTCACAATCACCAGGGAATAATAGAGCTCAAAAGTATGTCTGAAAGAGGAATTAAGAAATTCATGTGATAAACCTACCAAGAATGAATAAAAGCAAAGGTCCAGAGGCAATCTCAAGATCAAAAAGTCCATCTGGTTACCAGCAACTGAGTGACTGTACCAGGAGAGGTGTAACTTTTTTATACTTACGCTGATTTTATCCTTTCTCTTGAATCATCCAGTGAACGTTGCTTCTGAGAAACGGTGAAAGTTTTGTTTTGATACAAGAGAGATTCTTATTGGCATTTGTGTTCTCTTTTTCTGACCTGTGTCTGAGTCCTCTCCTGTAAATAAATGCTACTTGTCATATTAAAGATGTGTCAATATACAGGGATTTTCAAAAGGGCTGCAGTAATTAACTGCAAAGATTCTCTCCCTGCCCTAAAATGTAAGAATCTTCAGTGTCTTTTCTATAACCAGTCACAAGATTCTGAGATGCAAGTTTTCCTACTGTAAAAGCATCCAGCTTGGAAAGCATTCTTTTAAAACTAAACATTTAAGACAGAAAGCTTTGTGATTCATTTAAATAGGGCTTTTGTGAAGCATCTGAAAGAGAATTTGTTTTGACAGATAATTTACTGATCACATTATCTAAAGCCTATCCTATTCTTCACTGAGTTTTGTTTTAGATATGGTGGGAAATGAGCCACTCAGAATGTACCCTTCATTTGTCCTATTGGACATGTAAAATAAATAAAAATATATTGAAATAATATGAATTTTACTAACCCAGAAAGATTCCATTCACTAAAAAAATTTTTTGGTAGTAGTTATAAAGAAACACTGTAGGCTAATAAGAGGAAGGATTTTTTGTAGAAGATTTTTTTTTCCTATATCTCTTGTGTTGAGTTACTAAATAGCTGTCACACTCTGCCTTAGAGATAGCTTTATTTTAGTGATGAGCACGAAATTTCTTAGCTGGATCACGCTTTCCAAAGCACAGATGTACAACTGCACATTGGAAGAAAGGGAGGTTCTTACAAAATCTGTTCTTGCATCTCCATGTTTAAATTATCAATAATTTCAACGAAACATAAAATATTGCTAATGTAACTTAAAGGTCTTGCACAAAATTGGTAGAAGCAAATTGATCATTTGTTAAGACGAGTACAAGCAAACAAAATGTATCTTAGTCCCATCAAGCATTTGGTTGCATATCAAGGACAGAGGAGCAAAATAATTCTTTGCAGAGTAGTATCCTAGGAAGCAGTGGGAAAAAAAAAAAAGATTTTTGGATATAGCAAGAAGGAAGAGTGAATAAGGTTACTTACACATGAACTAGCCACTCTTACTCCCACTCTCTGAAAGGCTCAATGTGATCTCTAAATGTAGAAATAGGAGGGGTTTAAAACTAGAGAGGTTATCATACCAGTATAGCAATTAGTGGAATCCTTCCATGGTAAATTTTAGTAACATCTTTAACGTTAAGGAAAGGTCCACATTTTTTAATATTCATGGAGAAAATTACTGAGACTGGATGATGCAGGACTGTGCTGTCTCAGCCGGAAGCAAATTATGGACATGAATAATTGTTTCTTTTGTTAAATTCATACTTTATGTATATCTCTATATAAACTGTCCTTTATAGAGGCAATATGTGTAGAATATATCTAAACAGGTTATGGATATTTATACAGAATTTAAAAAGTACATTATCTCCTCATTTTTATAATAAGCATTTCCTGTATAGATTGTTTCTGTCATGTTATGAAATGGTGAAATAGTACTGAAATATGAAAACGTATTTGTGGGAATGTGAGTAATTAAAAAGCTAAATGTATGCTATTAAAAGGAAGTGTCAGGAATTATTTGCGAATTAAATAACATATGAGAGCAATTTTTCCTAATTTTCATTGTTCTGCTGCTCATTTTGTCCTCTCAATATCAGTCATCACTAAAAGTTGCTGGTATTGATGAAGCGGGTACACCGCTGCAAACATTCCTTTGGTGGGGTCCCATCAGCGAGACCTGTTGATTCAGAAGTGCATGCTGTGGCTACCCCAACAGTATCATATTTCCTTCCTTTTGTTTTTTTGCTTGGGTTCAACTGCTCTTCAAACCAGAATTCTTACCATACCTGAAGAGATTTGAATTTTATCTAGAGCAAAACTATTAATTCAACCAATTTGACTGCAGTCTTCTAAACTAGCCTCATGTCCTCACTGCTTTTGGATAATGAAAGCTTCCAGACATAAAATCTCCAAATGTTGTGGTGAGAAAAAATAAACTCTTTGAGATTTTGGTATCACTATACACTCTTGAGTCTACAAAATGACAATATAATGTACAGTGTCTGAATTTAGCAACCGAATATCATAAATCACAGCTACTTAAATTGTACCTGATCAGTGTGTTTGAGACTTTATTTGCTGAAGCTTTGAAGAGAGCTGATTCTGCAGAGCTAGATATTATACACAATAGAGAGATTCATAGGATAATCATCAGTAGTACAGGAAAATATCTGTTCATTACTGCCTTATATGTTCATAGTCACAAGCTCAACTATTATATGAGCTACATTCTTGGTTTGATCAAAATGAAGAGAAAAAAATATGGTAAAAACACTTCAGCTCCAATTTGTATTACCACATGTTATTTACCAAAATAAAATCATGTTCATTTTTGCTTGCTGCTTGCTACTAACGCTGAATCAGCACCTGTAGATTCTTCTTTATTTTTACCAGACCCTTCTCTGGAGCCACATAGGATACTGAGTCTTACTCATGTTATTGTTCGTTAAGTCTTTGGAAAAGGTGATCTACCAGCAGCTGAGGTCTGTATGATGATCTATGTCTACACAGTAACGATTCTCTCCTCATTTACATCTCTGTGCTCATTTCGTGGCCTTTACTTACTAAAATGAAATTCCTGAATAAATAACATAACAATCAGCAGACTAAAGGATATTTCTATGGCTAGAAATTTATCATATTTTACTCATGTTGAATATATTTCCTTTAAGTGTTCTTAAATTCTAAGAATAAACTAAGATCTCATTCTGAGACCTTTAATGTTTACTAACATATAATTGCACTTTAAAGCTACAGGCGTAGCAAAGTAGTTAAAGGGACATCCTTTGTGTCATGAAGTTTCCAGGGCTGATTTTGAGGCTTTCCTTGATTAAGTGAAAAAGTGAAGCTAATGAGTTTAGGGTTCTTTGTAGATCTCCACAACAGATTAAATTCACTCAGTATTAGAATAAGTATATAAACATAAATGTAAAGAACAATAATAATGTTTGGATTATCACTTTTTTACAATTAAGTTGGCTGTTACTGATAAGAAACAATAAAATTCACTTTTAATTATAATTACAATATGTCAATAAGCAATCAAAAGGTAGGAAACTGGCTGAAGATACAATGTTTCAATAAAAATATAGTAAGAAAATATTTGTATTGTTTATGTTGCTACATTATTACATATTTCTCCAATGTTTAGTATGAAAGATTAGATTTCTGAGTTGCCTGGATACACTATGATTTTGCTCAGTGATGATGCAATGAGTTCTAGATTAGTATGGGGGGAAAAAAAAAAGGAAATCAGGAAGGTATATGTTCCGTTTTTGGAATATTGGTCACACAAGCATACCCCTGCTTGCCTTCATTTGTTCCAGGCTTAAAGCCAACACAAGATTTGCTTCCCTTCCAATATTTTTTTATTTATTTTTTTTTCCAGTTTGTCCCTTTTTATTTACAGCCAGTAAAGCTTAGCCTCGAATGCTGTAAAAGTTCCCCTTATACACATAGCTATCTACGTACAGGTTTTGGTGAAGCTATATGACAGATTCAATGTACATTGCTGATGCTGTGTAAGTGACCTAATTCCAACCCACATTGCAACAGTTCAAGAAAATCATGTTTTCAGAAAAAAAAAATAAATTCTTCTTCCTTTTAATTTTTGAATGTGGATGCACCACATAAAGGGCTATGTGTCCAAGAGTCAGGAGACGGCATGGCACCTGCCACCTACGTGGCGTGGTTATTAGCTAAAGACCACAGGAAGAACCTGCTCACCAACTGGAAAACCTCCAAAGCCAATTTCACAGGAAATTTGCACGGCCTCGTTCTCAGGATCTGATCATAAAACGTATGCCTAAATCCCCTGAACAGCTAGATTTGGCAGATATTCTCAAGCAAAAGCATAACAGGCACCAAACAGCACACAAAGTGCTTGTACAGTAGACTTCATTAAGGTGCACAGTAGGTTTTCTTTCAGAAAATGGCAGTCAGACAGAGCACCCCTGATACCACCACTGTTTTGTCTAATTATATCACTCACTCAAGCTGAGAAAGCCACAGTTCGCTTCCTTCACCTGTCAGGAGGGATTAAAAATCACACCTAATGCCTCTTGTGCAGGTACTTCTTCACTAGTGTTTTACTTTGGATTGGTGGTGTGCTTTTGAAAACCGCTTCCTCCTGTCTCCATTTAGTGTCCTGTGGTTAGTATTGTCCTTCCACTTGCCTCCATCGAAAACCCTGTTTTCTCATGACCTTTTGAGTGGCGATAAACCAGAAAATACATGCCAGGAGCCCACTTGTGACATCTGATTATTGATGGGCGTTCAGTCTTCAGGGTCAGGCTAGGGTTCACCTGAAATAAAATCTTGAAGAGCACATGTTGTACATACCATTCCTCAGCGCTATCCGCTCTGTTCATATCTGGGCTACTTAATGCTGCCATGGTCTGAGAGGTTCAGTAAACACCTCCTTGCACATGATCCGAAATTGTTTAGTGAATTGTTTAGTGACAGTGAAGAATTCAGCATGAATTTTACTCAAGATACACAAGTGTGCACACACAAGTCTCTAAGGCAATGGTTAGTGTACTTCAGCTAAAGGTGTGATTTGAGTACCCATTCCTTTCTACAAGAATTTATTTTTGTAGTTTCAAATCAATTGCAAAGAGCACTAGGTTAACTTCTGGATACTTTCTGTTCTAGTAGAAACTGGACTTTCATGTAGACTGTTGTTTTGCATTGTCTCTGGTCCCTTTGTATCAGACAGCATTAGCAGAATTAGTACCTTCAATCATGCCTCTTTAAGTCAGATATTATTATTACATGAGATAGAACACTACCAGTAATAAGGTTATTGCAATGGTCTGAGGGGTGATCATAAGAAGCATTTACAGACTACTTTCAGGAATATGCAGAGATACTACTTCACTTCCAGTGTAGCAGGATAGCTCAGATTTCCTTGAAATTTTCTATTCTTTGAAATCCAGAGTTTTCCTTCCTAAATGTAAAGACTAACACAAAATATGAATAAGACCATTCTTCATATTAGAATGGAATAGGCTTTGTGATTTCTTAGAACAGACTAGAGTATTTCAGTTGGAAGGGACCTACAATCATCATCTAGTCCAACGGCCTGACCATTTCAGGGCTGACCAAAAGTTAAATCATGTTATTAAGGGCATTGTCCAAAGGCCTCTTAAACACTGAGAGGCTTGGGGCATCGAACACCTCTCTAGGAAGCCTCTTCCAGGATGTGACCACCCTTTTGGTAAAGAGATGCTTCCTAATGTCCAGTCTAAACCTCCCTGGGAGCAGCTTTGAACACTTCTCACATGTCCTGTCACTGGAGCCCAGGAAGAAGAGATCAGCACTTCCCTCTCCACTTTCCCTCCTCAGGAAGTTGCAGAGCAATGAGGTCACCCGTCACCCTCCTTTGCTACAGACTAAAGCCCAAAGTCCTTAGCCATAGGACACTCCTTCCAGCCCTTTCACCAGCTTTGTTGCTCTCCTCTGGATGCAATCAAGGACCTTCACATCCTCCTTAACTTGTGGGGCCCAGAACTGCACACGGCGCTCAAGGTGAGGCTTCACCAATGTTGAGTACAGCAGGATAATCACCTCTATATAAGGCTTTTAAGGACATAATAACTTCTCAGATCACTATCTACATCATGGGACTTATTTGCCTTGACTTATTTCAGTGAATGATACTCAAATAAAATATGCAGTAAAACGTAACTTAATAGAGATTATAGATAAGTGTAAAAAGCAAATTTGAAAAAAAATGTGACAGATTAGAAATAGGACAAGCACACACATTGTCAATCTGCTAAACTTATTTGCTGTTGTGTAAACTCTCAGCACCCAAAAAATATGCCTATTTACTGCTGGAAAAAGTGAAAACTTGACTTGCAACATTTTTCTACATAAAGAAAATACTACTACATCTTTTTGATTTAATTAGTGACAGATCCATGAAAACTAGACTGAAAAATCATCAGCATAGGTATAAAAGTCCTTTTGCTATGTTTAGTCTCTGCAGTATGGAGAGTTGTTGCCCAGGATTAACTGATGATTAATTGATGAATCAATATTCCATCCGGACTGTTCTTGCATCTTTACAGTGATAGGAACAATGAAGTTCTGATACAGCAATTGGAACTTCTAATCACTGTGCATTTCATATCATTGGGTCAAATATTACTTGCATAGTCATACAAATATGGTAAGTGGGAGGGAGTAATGAGTATTAATAACTAAAATATCATGTTAAACCATTTTACTGACATTCCTGCGAGAGGAGGAGGATCAGTTCAGAATCTGACTTGAAGAAAATAACCCAGCTGAGGCAGGAATGGCACGAACTCTGCAAACACTCTTCTTATTAATGCCTTGCTTTCTGGAAGTAAATCGACATTGTCTGATGTGATCTAAATCCAGCTTGTATGTAGTCTTCATGGTTGACCAATCCAGCATATTGTAAACTTCCGTGCAACAGTCTGTTTGACAGAATAGAAGAGTCACTGCTAGGATTGCTGTCTGACGTGCAGAATCATTGTCAATACTGCAATCCCTTAGGAAAAAACCTTTTATCTTACCAGAGACTTCAGTCCAAGCCTTAAAAATAGATAACTAAACATATGTATCTACATCCGCTCATTAGCAAAACAAGACCTCATATCTCTAAAATATGTAAATATTCAAAATAAATGCATTATTAAAAGAAAATACTAAATTAACTGAATTTAATTTCATGGTTGTGTATATTAAATTATTAAACATTTAATCTTCTTCATAAAAGTCGCTTTCTCCAGTGAAGTAAACAATTGAAAATGTAAGACTTTGAATTTAGGATTTTCAAAGGACAGTCAGCTTTTAGATCATGGCAAAAAAATGGTGACTGATCGAATCGTTCTGCATGAAATTGTCCAGTTCAATGAAGATACAGATGTACTGTGGATTATAAGTAATAATTTTTCTTATAAATGAGCCCTCCTTGTCCCTGCCAAAACCCCTTTACGTTAAATGCCAGTTTAAAAAATGATGTAAAAAGTCAGTAACATTTTTATTGGCTATTCTATTATTATATTAATTGGAGCATGTAAAGAAAAAGTCAGAAGACACCATAATTTTCTCTGTGTGACAGCAGGAAATTCCAAGTGATGGAGACTTTCAAGACCTAGTTAATTATTGTATCATATCTTACATCCAGAAAGATCCTCTATTATCAGAGCATTAATGGAATAAAGTGTATTATCTAACAATTAGAAAATAGAAAAACTAAGGCTGACTTGTAAATCTTAGTCATACTGTTTTTCTGCCTATGTACCAATTTCATAATTACTCCATGCACATGAGGTGAGTGAGAAATTGAAATACACTGAATACTTAAAAGAAAATGCAAAAACTACCCATTAATAAGCTGAAGTGCTTCAATTAAGTCTGTGGAACTACTTAGAATGTAAGAGATGTTGGGCTGTACATAACCACTGAAAAACAATGGGGAGCCAAATGCAGACCATATAGATAAAAGTATACGCTCTATACTACCAGCAGTGGTCCAGACCACAGGTGCTCAGGAGGTTATGGCATACCTGATTGCACGTACCTAGTTGCAGTGCAAGATGCATTTCTCATGGTCTTCCTACAGCTCACACTACCAATCAAACCAAAACCTTTGACCTGATGAAGATGGACTCTTTCAGGTGATATGGACCTGTTTTAAACTGCAGATAAATGGTTACAGTGGTGAGTTCTGGTCCTGAAACCCATGAATCTTTTGTCACGTCACACTTAGCAAGAACCTGTCTTTTAGATTTTCTAGTTTGCCTAAAATTATGATTTCTGAACACCTTCTAATGTTCTAAAACATGTTTTAAAACTTATAGCTGATAATGGTTTGTGTGTAATATTTCATGTTCTTTACTTCTCAGTGAGGATATTTTTAAAGGAACAGTGAGTTATTCTCTACCTTCTCCAATCTCTTCCGTCTCTTTCCTTTTCCCTTTGTCTCTCTTCTCTTCCTTTTTCTCACCTTCATTTGGAGACATGAAAAAGTGAGAGCTAGGCCAAGAAAGAGAGTTTTTCATTGCTCTGAAGCTAGGGAGATTTGTGGTCATCCTAATCTCCGTTGGCAACAAGTTTCCAAGCCCAGGTGCTGCTGCTGAGCAAGCCTTCTACTTGCTTGCTGCTGAGCAAGTCTTCTGCTCTCATGGGCTTCACTCTCATGATTGACAGCTTCATTGCTCCTAAGGATTGCAGCTGTCAGGGCATAGCTTTGTTGCAGAAAACACCAACTACTCCAAAGTCAACCAGGCAAACACAAATGTACTCTCCAGCATGACTGCAGGTAATGTTTGGAGAGCTCTAAGTTAACATGTATTCAAGCAGAATAGAAACCAGCGTGTGTTCTTTTAGTACATTTATCCTGAAATATGTCTGAAAGAAATAAATGGGACGCTTTTTCCGGTTTGTTTTTTTTGTTGGTTTTTTTTTTTTTAATCAGTTAAATATGCTGTTATGAGCTGAAAGAGATACATACTTCTATGGGCCAAATCCTTGACTAAGAAGATGCTATTTTTACATCCTCATTTCCTGAGTGCAGCTGCACCTCCAAGCCAAAAGCAGGAAGCTTGTACAAATAAGTCTAGTACTTAGTTCTGAAACCCATGTTTAAGAGCCTAATAAGGAGTCGTTTAGAAGAGGTTGTTTGAAACTTTGAGTTAATGGAAGTGTTATACTTTTGTGACTCAGAATACTCACTCAGGCACCCAAATTTGGACCTAAGACCACACACTAAGCATCCTTCCTCAAAACTTTTGTTTAGCTGTGAATTTTTTTAGATGTCTTTTTGAAGACTTACAACTGCATCATAGGAGATGTTTCTATTTATCACCAAAACACTGGGTAAGAATTAGTATTTTTTAGATGCCTTTCGTTTTGGCATATTACAGCTGAACGAATTAGTGACTGAACTGAGCAATGTCCCCACACCCAACCTTTGCTGCTGCAAACAGCTAAAGAAAATACTTGATATGCTTAATTTTCCTAACTTCTATTATTTCAAACAAATCATCACTTATCATCTTCAGGGCTGTTTGTCTTCAATTAACCATTTTCGTGGTGTTTTGAAACAAGAGTTTTTAACACTCAATTCCCAGCGCCACATCCCTCACACCATTTCCAACTATTCTCTCAAGCCTTTTCTTTTTTGTGTGGCAGTCACGAGTCCCTGCTGCTGGGCTGGAGAAAACATTTTCTCTAGCAGCAGCAGCAGCAGCAGGAGCTGCTGGCTGTTTGGCAGGCATCGGCAGCCAGCTGTGGTGCCAGGGCTGCCAGCACCTCTGGGGCTGCAAGGTGGCAGCAGTGCCAATGCAGGACGTCACCATGCCCCTGTGATGGCATCCTCCTCGCTACCTCTTCAGCCAAAGACTGAGTGTCTTGTCCACCTCTCGGTTCTGCAAAAAAAAATAAATCAGAAGATTCTGTTAACTGGCGCGAGAAAAATGGGATCACTGCCAGGTCATCATAGTTTCCTTCCAGAGTCCCAGACTTAAACTCTCACCCTACTTGAACGTTAAACTTTCTTTGTTTGGTAGGCAGGTGAGCGGGCTGTCTGCAAAGCCAAAAACACCCTGTTGTTTTTAGGCAGTCTCACACCTCACCCATATATTTGTCAGGGGGTTTTCAATGATGCCTGCCATTCACTGCCACCAGAAGGTGTTCAAATTAAGCTGGAAGAGCATCTTTACCTCCGTTTGTGTCCCTTCAGAACCCTTCAGAACCCTTCAGAACGGGTTTCAGACTTGGCACCTCTGACAGAGAAATTAGACTGGAAGCTAGATATAAATACAGGTGTATGTTGGTGCATTTAAATCATAGTAATATCACAGAATCATAGCATCCTAGAATTATAGAATCATAGAATGGATTGAGTTGGAAGGGAATGTAACGATCATCCAGTTCCAACTCCTCTGTGATGGGCAGAGACATCTTCCACTAGACCAGGTTGCTGAAAGCCCCATCCAGTCTGGCCTTGAGCACTTTCAGGGAGGGGGAATCCACAATTTCCCTAGGTGACCTGTTCCAGTGTCTCACTATCCTCAAAGAAAAAATTTTTTTATGAAAGCAAAAAACAGAATTGATATAAATAAAATATGACTTCTCCATAAACCATGTCCACTTTGCTTTATTACCTTTAATCATGTAGTGCAAACACAGCTGGAATTGTTTCTTTATTTCTCTACTTTCCTCATTTTAAAATGGGCCTGTTTATTTTACTGTTATAAATAATATTAATGAGATATGTAAAAGCTTTAACATTTTATAAACTGTGTTGTATTTCTGTTCCTTTACTTGTCTGCAAATTCAAGCAATTTTTAGCAAATGCTGAAGCTCTGTTGTGTCTTTAGGTTCTTCAATATTCAGATTTCAATATTAAACCCTTGACTACCTAATAATTGTGAAAAACTCCATAGTGTTTTCTAGGCTGATAACAGACAGTCCAATAAAAATATTTCCTCAGCATTCCAGAGACATTGAAAATAGTGGACCACATCTAATAAAAAATCTCCTCCTATTTTCTCTGATATTTTGCCAATTAAATGCAGTTTCTGTTCTGATGGTGTAAGCCTGTGTATATATACTCCCAAAGTGCTTTTTAAAGAATATATTTACTTAGTAAATATGACTAAGTTCTGAGAGCAGTTTATAATTCAAATCATGGACTGGATACACATTGATTCTTCATTTTGAAGTAAGATTTTAAACATATACTGTAAATGATTTAGCTCTCCAGCCACAAATGCCTCTGACTGAGCACCCTAGGAGACAGCTCGAATGAGCTGTGCCAACGATTTGGCCAAAATCTGTCTGAGGCTTGTACTCCTCTTTAGATAAACATTTTAAATTGCACAGCATAAAAATTGTCTCCTTGGCTTGTCTCCCTTTTCATGCATAAGGTGCCAATGGGAAAGGAGATGGAAATTAATTTTGACGCACACTTTACAGGCTGTTGTTTTGCCATCGTGACCGCACTTCAGCAGGTTTGGGCTGCAGTTTCAGTTTGGGGCATGCGCCCACACATTGAACGTGGCTCCAGAGGTGCTGCCACAAGCTTGGTCATCCTCGTCCAGCCACACATACTTGCCTCCAGTTCACATCCCAAGGTACACAAGATCTTTTGTAGTGAAAATTATTGTGGATTCCCTAAGATTGCAGAATTAAGCTCTGATTCATACAAGAGCAAATAGTCCCATCTATCAGACTTTCTTCCTTCTGGCTGCATTATATATATCTATTACAAGAACTAACTCTTCAAAGTGGATGGACCTTTCAGGCATTTTGTTCATAAACAGCCAGCAAGTGTAGCAGTGAAGAAGGCTAAAATGAGGTTATGTGGCCTTATACAGAAATTCCTGATTTTCCCATTTAAAATTAATCCCTCTCTTGAAAATCAAAATTTACATAAAAGTAAGATAAACAACTTTAGCTGTTATGTTTCACATAGAATTAATCAACACGTTCTTCAAAACAAATATTAATATTTCATTTTAAACTCTCAGACCTCATCTAGTTTAATATTTTATTATTTGGCTTTAGAACTTTATGGACTGACAAATCTTCTTTTTGCCTATAAGAAGTAGAATTGCTTAAGCTATTATTATTGTGCTCTTCATCACATTACCTAACTTCAGAATTGACTGGAAATTTTGAAAAATGTTGGTAGACTCAGCTAAAAGATTTTTGAGATTCAGTTGACTAAAATTTTTCAGAGGATTTCTAAAAATTGTGTAACAAATGATCAGTTTCAAAATTACCCACAAGCAACTAAATTTACAATCTGGATTTAAAAACTACTGAGCATCCTCCCAGTTCAGAAGAAAGCTTATTAAAAATACACCCTGGCAAATTAAAGCAGCTTTCCATCCCTTAACTAGGACTTCATTTCATGCCAAGGCCGCAGGTTCGATCCCTGTTCGGTCCCCATGTGTTTCTTGATCTAGTTGAGAGGTGTCCTTGCCCATGACAGGGAGGCTGGATTAAATGATCTCTAAGGTCCCTTCCAGCTTAGGCCATTCTACGATTCTATATTTCCCATTAAAATTTTAGCAGACATTATGGAAATCTTTATGATTAACAGGACAATAATAATCTCTTCTCCACAAAAACAGGTCTTTCTGCTTCTTTTTTTTTCACCTAAAATAATTATTTCTTTCATGATCTTTTGGTTTTCATTGATCAAGCACCACTGTATGTAACTTTTTTTTGCAAGTTTTTTTCCTTTAATTCCCCATGTTAGGGACCTTCTCTTTCTCTTTTCTTTCTGGAAAAGTTTCTGGGCTTTTTCTCCTCTACTATAGGCTTTTGGGGATTTTGTTTCTTTCATACATTTTTAATATATGGTTGGATTTACTTCTCCACTCCTTTTCTTTTCCTATATATTTTCTATTTACTGTTTTCCTATATTTGCTTTCCCCTCATTCTCTGAAGCTGTCCTTGCATAATATAATTTGGCTTTTTCTTAGGGAGTTACAAACACTTGAACTTTGCCTTTAGCTGGCATTTAATGAATGGAGAAGTACTTGAGAGTTGTATTTAAAGTCAACTGAATCACTTCTACCTAATGGTGTTGAATAGGCAGCGGAAGGAAAGACTGTCCCTGCTCACCTGGAACTTGGGGGCCTAACCTTGCTTCCTTCCTGCCTCTGGGAACAATGAACTATCATGTGCTTTAAGCAAACATCATCATCTTGAGTCATGACTGAAGAAATTCATAGCACGAAGTGTTTTCAAAGAAGGTTAAATATATGGTGTTGCCCTAGTTTGAGAGCATCAGAATGAGTGTTCCCTGAGGCTGCTTGGCACACATGACAACCACAATAGGGGAGGAGGAACACTGTGTCTATGGGGAGTAGAGGATGGGTCAGGTGACCCAAATGGACCAATCACAGTATTCCTTCCCATGGTGCTCAGGATATAAGGGCCCCGAAGAAGAGTCCTGGAGCAGTTAGAGTCTGCTGAGCTGGGTAGATTGCAACAGACTCTTTGTCATCATGGTGTAATCTCTCCCTGTGTTGCTGGTGTTTCCTGCCTCCTGTTTTCATGCTGCAGATGAGCACCCTTTGATAGGACACACTGTCTTCCACTGCCCCCCCACACCCCAGGTAGGAGAGGCATAGCAGCTCTTTTCTGGTTTTTTGTTGGTTGTTTTTTTTTTTTTTTTGGTTGGTTGGCTTTTTAGTCTGTCATGGGGTCTCTGTGCTTGGGTGCTCCTGATACTGCCAAGTCCAGTATGAATCTCTCTTTCTTTTCTTTTCTGCTCAAGGCCTTGTTGTCATCTGGAGGGCAAAGGTCCTCTGTGGGCATATTCTCTTGTATCTTTGAGCATATTTGCATACATAGTTTGATATTTTCATTGTTACTGTCAGTATTATTCTTTTTTTTTCCATTAAACTTCTTCAAGTTTGTTTGGACCTCGAAGTCTCTCTGCTTGGTTCTCCTGTTATCCTCCTATGAGAGGGTGGAGGGGGGATCAGAGAGAGAGTCTGTCAAAATTTAGAGGCTGGCCAAGCTTTAAAATTTGACAGATGCGAAAGTTAATGTACATGCTGCAGTGAAGAAGCCTCTAATCAATTCCCTCTACTCACCTGGTAATGGAGATGTTGTGCATCAGATAGCTCAAAATGTGAAAGGTTTGGGGAACTTCTTGAGGTCAGAGTTTCTCCCAGTAGGTATGATAATCATAGGAACTAAGGGGAGAAACGTGACTTTTTTTCCCCTCTTCTGAGGGAGGGGAAGCATACATGAAATGTTATTACCGAAGCAAGTGGAATGCCCTTACCTAAAGCTAAATATAGCAGAATACAAGGCTTAATTGCTCTTTGGAAAATTTCTAAGGGAGCTCAGATAACCACAGGCAGTTCTTTGTCTTACTAATTTTTCATCTTCACAGGAGAACATTGTTAAAGTATGCAGGCAGGGGACCCTGGCCTGCAGTTTACGGAACAGAAAATGAGAAACTACTGAGCAGAAACTGCTGGCCATAACAAATAGCAAAGTGAGAAGCTGACAAACATTACAGGTAAGGAGAGTTATGTGAGAAATGGCCAGTCTTTGCAAATAATTGAGGGATATTAAAGACCTTTTCCCGAGTACAACCTTGTGTTGCCAGCAGTACCTAGGCAAGCACACCAGTAATACTAATCAGCATTATCAAGATAACCATAGAAGTAATACCAGTATTATACCTATATATTACTATATAGCGCTGCTATTACCTAGGAGCAGTACCAAAATACCAATTTTTGGTACTAATGTAGCAAAGCCTCTGGAGAAAAAAGTAATTATAGTTGTACTTCACTGGAGGCTCCAGACACTTCATCAAGGGGCCCAGTCCAAATGCTTTTATGGGAATGCCCACAGCATGGGCAATAAACAAGAGGAGCTGGAGATGCTTGTGTGCCTGCAGCGCTACAACCTGATCAGCATCATGGAGACGTGGTGGAATGTCTTCTGCGACTGATGTGTTGGATTAGAAGGGTATAAGCTCTTCAGGAAGGACAGACAGGGGAGTTAAGAGGGACTTGTTTCCCTCTGTGTCAATGAACAGCTAGAATGCATGGAGCCTGGCAAGTGATGATGAAAAGACCAAATGCCTATGGGCCAGGTTGAAAGGAAGGGTAGGAGACATTATAGTGGGGGTCTGCCACAGACAACCTGACCAGGAGGATCAAGTGAATGAGGTTTTTATAGACAGACAGGAGTCATTGCTTGTTCACAAGCCCTCATGGGGCACTTTAACCACCCCAGTGTTGGAGAGACAACGCAGAAGGGCACAAGCAACCCAGGAGATTCCTGGAATGAATTAATGATAACTTCCTCTTCCAAACGACAGAGGAAACAACAAGGAGAGGTGCCATGCTAGACCTTGTCTTCACCAACAGGGAGGGGCTGCTGGGCAATGTTAAACTCATGGGCAGCCTTGGCTACAGTGACTGTGAGATGGTAGAGTTTAAGATCCTAAGGGCAGTGAAGAAGGGGAAGCTCAGTAAGCTTTAAACCCTTGACTTCAGAAGAGCTGACTTCAGCCTCTTCAGGAACCTCCTTGGTAGCGTACCATGGGACAAAGCCCTGGAGGTACTGGGAGCCAAGGAAAGCCAGTTGACTTTCAAGGATCATCTCCTCCAAGCTCAAAGGCACTGCATCCCTAAAAAAAAGAAATCGGGTAAAAACTCCAGGAGGCCTATATGGATGAACAAGTAACTCCTGGCTAAAATCAAATACAAAAGGTGAATCCACAAAGGGTGGAATCAAGGACTGCTAACCTGGGATGATTACAAGGAAATTACTCATGAAAACAGAAACCAGGTTAGAAAAGCTAAGGCCCTGATGGAGTCAAATCTGGCCAGGAACATTATAAATTACAGAAAAGTATTCTACAGGTATGTGAAAGAAAAAAGAAAAACAAGAGAGAATATGGGATCTGTCTAGAGGGATACAGGTGACCTGGTTACTGAGGACATGGAGAAGGCTGGAGGGCTCAACTAACGACCTTTTTGCTTCAGTCTTCACTAGTAACCACTTGAGCCACATGACCCAAGTTACAGAGGGTGTTGGCTGGGTCTGGGAGAGTGATGAACCACCCAGGGTAGGAGTGGATCATGTCTAGGAACACCTAGAGAACTTGAAGGTTCACAAGGGAACACAACCATGGGTCCTGTAGGAACTGGCAGCTGAAGTTGCTAGGCCTCTAGCCATCATATCTGAGAAGTCGTGGCAGTCTGGCAAAGTTCCCACAGATTGGAAAAGAGGAAATATAGCGCCCGTCTTTAAAAAGGGAAGGAAAGAAAACCCAGGGAACTACAGTCCAGTCAGCCTCACCTCTGTGCCAGGTAAAATCACGGAACAGATTCTCCTGGCAGCAGTACTAAGGCATGTGAAAAACAATGAGCTGATCGGTGACAGCCAACATGACTTCAATAAGGGCAAATCGTGCCCAACTAATTTAGTGTCTTTCTGTGACAGAGCTACATCTCTGGTTGATATGGGAAGAGCAACTGACGTCATTTACCTGGACCTGTGCAAGGCATTTGACAATGTTCCACATGACATCCTTGTCTTTAAGATGGAGAGACATGGGCTTGATGGATGGACCACTCAGTGGATAAGAGACTGGCTAAAAATGTTGTGGACAATGGCTCAATGTCCATGTGGAGACCAGTGACAAGCGGTGTTCCTCAGGAGTCTGGTCTGGGTCCAGTGCTGTTCAACATCTTTGTCAGCAACAGGGACGATGGCATTGAGTGCACCCTCAGTAAGTTTGCCAACGACACCATCACTTGAGGGAAGAGATGCCATCCAGAGGGGCCTTGATAGGCTTGAGAAATGGGCCAGTGCAAATTGCATGAGCTTTAGCAAGTCAAACTGCAAGATCCTGCACCTAGGTCAGGCCAGTCCTAGACACAAATACAAACTGGGCACAGTGTGGGTTGAGAGTAGCCCTGAAGAGAAGGACTTTGGGGTATTGATTTATTTGGGCTGGACTAGACGATCTT
This sequence comes from Apaloderma vittatum, assembly GCF_000703405.1. Taxonomy (NCBI): domain Eukaryota; kingdom Metazoa; phylum Chordata; class Aves; order Trogoniformes; family Trogonidae; genus Apaloderma; species Apaloderma vittatum. Next base: position 27,754 of record NW_009717504.1, on the reverse strand, counting down.
TCGAGGTCCCTTCCAACCCCTGACATTTTGTGATTCTGTGATTGATAGATGGGAAGCTCAACATGAGCCAGGAGTGCGCTCATGCAGCCCAGAAGGCCAACCGCATCCTGGGATGTGTCAAGAGGAGTGTGGCCAGCAGATCAAGACAGGTAATTCTCCCCCTTTACTCTGCTCTTGTGAGACCTCACCTCGAATACTGCATCCAATTCTGGTGTCCCCACCATAAGAGGGACATCGATCTGTTGGAGTGTGTTCAGAGGAGGGCCACAAAGATGATCCAGGGGCTGGAGCACCTCTGCTATGAGGACAGGCTGCAAGAGCTGGGATTGTTCAGTCTTGAAAAGAGAAGACTCTGGGGGGACCTAATAGCTGCCTTCCAATACCTGAAGGGAACCTACAGGAAGGCTGGGGAGGGACTTTTTACAAGAGTGTCCACTGATAGGACAAGGGGAAATGGATTTAAGTTGAAGGAGAATAGATTTAGATTGGACCTTAGGAAGAAATTCTTCAGTACGAGGGTGGCAAGACTTTGGAATAAATTGCCCAGAGTCATTGTGGCTGTCCCCTCCCTGGAGGGGTTCAAGGCCAGGTTGGATGGAGCCTTGAGTAGCCTGATCTAGTTGAGAGGTGTCCCTGCCCATGACAGGGCGGTTGGACTAGATGATCTCTAAGGTCTCTTCCAAGCTAGACCATTCTATGACTTTTCACTTGGATAGAGAGAAAAGAAAGGGAGGGGGTCAAGATATTTGGGGGAAGAATAAGAATTGGAAATGAAGAAAAGGGAGATCATCAGGGTCTGGTTTGGGGTAATCAATCATAAGCATACCTTTACAAATATTTGTTTGTGCCTAAGGCTACAATACTTGTGTGTGTAGTTATGTCATGTAAACATAAAGTTAACCCATCTCTTCTTTCCCTTAAAGTTTTGCAAGGTAATATGTCAGCAGAGGAAGATGATTTAAAACCTAGGAGGAGGAAACGTTCTCCACAAAGTCTTCAGAAGGCAAAACTGGATTGCATTTTACAAGTTTGAGAGAAAGCATGTCCCTGATAGAACAATGGCTGTAGGACAGACAGCAATTTATAAACAAGAAAATTAGAAATGCCAACGTGCATGTGTTTAGACTCCCTTAATAGTTGGTATTAGGTGCCATGTCTTGGATATAAGCTTCATATACTACTTCAACTTTTTAGTTAGTTTATATATTATGTAAGATGAATAAACTACTAGTGGAAAAGGCTTTTTTTAATCTTTATTAAGAATTTTTTCATTTTTTTTAAACACAAGTACATTATAAGAGGTTTTAAACTGCTATTTTTATGTTCTGTGTTTCCTGACTCATGCCTAAAATTGGTATCTTTTCAAGCATTGTCTAAATTTAAATCTGTTGTCATGATGAGTCTTTAAACACTTAAAAAAGGATTTGAAAATATATAAGACTTCTAAATATGGTTATTGATCTCAAGTAGAGGCAAGAGATGATTTTTGTACTTTTACTCCATGGTGGTATTATTTTACTTAGAAAAGTTGATTTCTATAATATTTAAACCCTTACTGTTTGGAAGCAAGACTGTTTTCTGAAATATTAGAAAACTTTCATCAGGTCTGAAGGACATGTTAATGAACATTCTCACTGTGTATCAGGTATACCTCAATTTTTGCTGTATTTGAGAATCTTGGATAATCAAATTCCAGTTCTACATTCTAGGATTTTCCACCTTGCATACAGTGGCAAGGCTGAAGGACTAGTTAGTAGCTGTAAATTAGGGACTGTTAGCTGCATTCTCAGATTAAGCTTGATACAACACAGTTGGCTCTTTTTTATATTTAATTCAGTGTTACAAATAATGAAGTTGTTAGCAGGTTTGTTACTGAACTCTCAAATTCTGCTTAATTTGGGTTTCCTGAAAGATAATCACACTCATTTTAAAGAATGTAGCTAAAAAATAACTGTATAGATGTCTATAGTTTTCATGTATTGAAGTTTTCATAAACTGGAGATTCTGACATCAAAGAAGGGTCTTTAATTGCGCTCTGACTTAATGTTGAGGCACCAAATAAAATTTCCCAGGAATATAAATCTAACTTAGAGTCAGGTATTAATAAGTGTTGATAAACTTTTTTAATATATATAAATATAGTCAAGGTTTAGAATTATTATTGCCTTTTATAATGAGTTAGGTACTTTCAAAGTTGCTGATTAACAGCAGCTCTCTTGAGCAGAACTTGGCTCCATGAACAGGGCTATTTCAAAGCCATTGTATCACCCGTGTTTTACATAGGGCCAACCTGAGGCCACAGTAAAGTCGGCTGTAACGAAAGCTCATCTAATTCTAACGTACTTGAAGTCTGACCCAAATCATCTGTACAATTAGATTATCTAGTTTTATATAATTATTTCAAATATTCAGTTAGTTTGTAGAAGACAGTCAAGTTTTTATACAAAAGCTCTGCATCATTCAGTGGATCCAATAGCATTGGTTCACTTAAAACCACTTAGTCACCATAAATTCCATTATGTCCATGGCTATAGAAAATTTGAAGCTTTTGTTTTTAATATGGATACAAAAGTCAGAATGTTACCTGAGGAGTATTTGTATCTCCTAAGTTTCTAACTAGCTTTATATTAAGTCACAGTCTGTTCCAGAGAAGCCCTTATAAAATAAAAATAAATTTGCATATGTCTTGAATTTAATATCTTTATTTTAAATGCTGACTAATAGAATAAAAGGTACAGTTATTAAACTTCTAAAAGATGTCTGTGTATAAATCTGAAGCAGAAGTAGGTACTAGGGAAATATCTACAACCTCATTTGCTGAACAACTGTCTCAGCTTAGTATTTCATCTTTATAAAATGCATATACATACAAGAATGTGCATACATTCCTGCACATGTTTTTACATACGTGTATAAGAATACAGATATTCTTGTTTTGCATTAATTATTGGATTTAAGTTAAATGATTCATGGGATGACCCAAGCTTGTTAAACCTCTGAGTGAATATGAGAAAGATCACAAACATAAAACCATCTTATGTTGTCATTGGAAACAGAGAATATTATCCCAATTTCTGAAGAATATGGCATAAAAATAATAAAGGTCTCTTTGAGACTTACTACTCTAGAGAAGCATCATCATACATAGGGCTTGCCCAGCTACTTTCTTTTGACCTTTTCTCTGTCAATTATACTAACAAAGGTTGTATTATTTAACTTTTCCATTACTCATTTTCTTAACCTGAGGTGAAATAACATTACATCTGTTTGAAGAATCTGTATTTGTAATAGCTGTGTTAGTGCTTGACCTGGGTGTCTTGGGCGTAAAGCGTGTAAAGCCCCTTTCAGATCCGAGAGCTATGTTTCTGTTGACCACTAGTAGAAATATAGCCAGTGATCTCATTCAATTTCTATGTGATATTCTTTTCACAGTCAAGAACCATTACAAAATGCAGCACATTATTTACAACTAGCAATCTCTGGTTAGAAAAGGCACAGCGCTGAGATCAGAACAAACGATGAAGGTCAAGACTGAAATACATTCATTTTTAAGAATGCAATAAAAAGCTTGAACTTCATTTACTGAGGCTTATGGGTCACTGACTTTGCCCATTGTGGACACAGCCAGTATGTGTCAATGAGATTGCAGCGCAAGGAATGCAAATAGAATCTTCTTTATATCCAAGGATAATGCTCCTTCATTTGCAAGAGTGTTGAATTACTTCAAACCATGGGAACACATAGAATAAACAAGTACACGTTTAAAAATCTATTTCATTTTCTCTCAGAGCTCTTCGTATCAGCATCACCTAGGAGACCCTACAAAGATGCATCTGCTCGTACTGCTAACTCAGCCCAGGTGGGAAAACTTGCAGAAGTTCTGAGGCAGGTATTGTTTTCTCTTTTGCTCTAATAGCAGATGGGACTTTTTTGGTTTGGTTTTTGGTTTTGACTTTTTATGGTCATTTGCTTTTTTCACTCATCATTTGACTTAAGAATCAGATTTAAAAGAACTAGGTGACAGCATGTACTGAAGCAGTGCTCTATCAGTACAGGCACATGCGACTCCTCCATAAGGATAAAATTTAAGTAAATTCTGTGCACTTCAATATAGAGCATATGCTCAAAGTTCACTGTCATTCAAACTTTATATTTTTGAGGGGGAAGATATATTATGATGTTAAATGTTAGGAGAAGCCTGTGAAATCTTTATCTTAGAATGGTAATGGCATATACTGCTGTAAGACTCTTGTCTTACTGCTTGCTTCAGTGAAGCCAACTTTTTCAGGCAAATTAATGTGAAGGGTAAAATACTTCTTTACTTACCTTCTCTATTTAGAGTGACAGGCGACATGGTTTTACGGAGGTGAGTTTGGGCTGGAACTCAGGATGTGGAAGCCTCTGTCATTTGTGACCATACGCGTTCAAAGATGTGGATGAAAATAGTTAATATTTCTAAGAAACTGTATCTTCCTTCAGTTTACACAGAAAAGAAAATATTCCAATATTTTTTTCAGGTGAGAAACAGAAATAAACTTTGCTTTTGTTCCTATTTTTGTCTGGTTTTCCTTTAAGTAAACAGCCTAGATTAACCTCAAAACTTAGATTTGGCCCCAAGCTCTTGCTCTTTTTAAACAACTTAAGCAGAATGACATGATAATGTAAAGTCCATTAGAAAACTAGAAATAATAAAATATGACCAAAATCGTGGCTTTAACCATGTTCAAAACATAAAAAAATCATCCAGTAGTTCTGCAGTAATTCATACAAAGCAGCACAGTCAACGCTGAATATATCTAAATATGTGGCAAATATATTTTTTTGTCACAATTTTTCTTCTGAATACTCGTTAACTTTGATAATATGTCCTATACTAATAATATGCCTATAGGCTCTAATAATAAGATTCTTTTATGTCTTATAACCCTTATTTTGACATCAGCAATGTCTTTCTTTTGGTGTCTAATAACAATATCTTATTGCTGATTGAACTAAAGGATAACCTATATTTTAAAATAAGTTTCATACAACATAATCACAAAATTTATAACTTCTGTTGCTTTCAATAACAGGTTATGCTTACATATCAATTTTAAATTAATATATTCTAGTGTTCACTGAGCTATGATAGTTCTTTAAATAACATTGTCTTTCTATTCCAAATACTGTTAAATCCTTACTAGGATAAACTTACTTCTAACATAGAAATGGTGAATGCTTAGACTGTATGTTATCACTTACTAACTCAAATAACAGCTTTACTTCCTCTGAAGTGACCAAACAGAGCCTCTCCTTCACTCTTTTAAGTGGTGAAGGCATTTTAAACTCCTGTGGAAGTAAATCTTGAGATGGACAGAATTTTTTTTCTCTTGATAGTGAGATTTTTGGTGGAGCTGATGGCGCCTTTTTTTTTTTTCCTGTCTTCATTAAGCATTTTGGCAGTGCACTCCCATGCAAATGCAATTGCAAAAAAAATAAAAAATATAGAATATATATACAAAAATACAGAAAATATATAAACAAAGACTATGCAATGGTAAATTACAAACTTTATAAACACCATCAAAACATCTACAAAAGTCCTGGAAAAATACATATATGTGCAACTTTACCAAGATAAGTAAAACCACAACCCATCTGCTATGATGGGACTCAGTAAAAGCACAAAATTATTTGTATGTATAAAATGGTATACTTGGGGATATTCAGTCATCTTAGCCATGTAAGACTGATGTTTTAGACTTCCATAGAGGTTAGAGGTTTTATGACCAGAATCTAAAGCAACAGTTCTGGCCATAACAGCTACAAACTGCTGGTTGATGGAGAAACAGATGTGGAAGGAAAAAGATGGAAAACTTTCAGGAGGAATGGCTTGTCACAAAGATCTCTAAAGAGAAAAGGTAGGTAGAGTTTTGTGAAGAATAGGATTTGTGCCCCATAAGGTGTTCTTAATCTGCAGAAAGAGTTTATTTATCTTGAAATATCACAATGCTGACATGCCAAAGAAATTATGCTATGAGTTTACTGAAGATATGTTTTGTTTCTAAAAACTGATTCCAATAAAACATTTTCAAAATGTCACTGTGTTTACATTTCATTATATCATTTTGTTATGCATTTTCACACAGAATATCAAAACACTTAGCTGGAAGGTAAATTCTTAACATTAAAAAACAATTTAAAGGAAAGCAAATATTTTTGCCAGAAAAAATTATGAGGATAAAAAATTTCAAATAACTATAGAAAATTATCCATACCCTGGAAAAATACAAGACTATTGTTGCATTCTGTGGAAGATAAAACTGCTCTAAATACTTCACACTCATTGCAGAGAGCCAAATGAATGATTCCTTCTGTTGACACAAGTTCTGACTATCAAATTATGTGGATTGTACGTACTGGAGGCTTATGTATATTAATAACCATGGTCTTCACGTCCTGCCATTCTGCAATGCATAGTTACAACAAGTTTTCTGAAAAAAACACCTTTTTCTAGAAATACATTTTGTATGCCAACACTGAGCCAGAACCCTGACGCTCTCCTGACTGGATCTGTATTGTGTGCTCAGTAGATGTCACCTGGTCAGAGTTTCCAACTGTCGACATTACACTGAGAGTAAATATGTGGGCATCATTGGTGTAAAGAAAGAAAACAAATTTCTCAGGAATTGACATTTATTACTAAGCACAAAGAAAATGCTGTGAACTAGCTATCTGACACACAGAGAGCATCTAACCTAATCTACCAATATTAACCTTGACATATGGAGTAGGTCCTCATATATTCATTCAGTAAGTGATGCACCTTCTCTGTGACCCCAACAGGAAGGGAAAGCAGGCTTCCTCAAGAGAAAACGATTCTTTATATTTTTTTTTTCCTCCTCCTGTTAAAATTGCTACATTATTACTGGTGCAAAAGCACACTTGGGTAATGTTATCATTCCCCTAGACATTCAATGAATTAATTAAAGAAATATCTGGCCATTGGGATTAGGTGGTACCCTACTTTCACTGGGAGGGAATCACAGCCCAGCCATGGCGTGCAGGCCATGAGCAGTTTTGAGTAAGACAGGGAGCTTAAGCTGGGAGGGGTAAAAGCCACAGCAGCTGACCTGAGCTTGCTACAGGGGTATCCCATCCCATAATCATCACCCTCATTATAAAGAGGCCTCCTCCTTTTCTTCTCCTGTTTTTCTCTCTCCATGACAAGATTTGTTTACTGTTGTGCTCTTGAGGACTGCTTTCCCTGATTATTGTGCTACTGCACATTCACTGGGCTGAGTACAACTTTTTATACTGTATATTAGCACTGATATTAGTTTTGCAGTTTTGCTAAATCACTCTTCATTTCAATTTACTTCCCTTTCCTAATCCCTCTTCTCTGCTGGGGAGGAGTTATAGGGTGATTATGTTATGTTTTAGGCCAGGGTGTGGGTTGAATGTAGACACATGGCTGCTGATATCTTAGAATGGATTTTATGCTGCTATTTATCAACATTATTATAATATAAAATAAGTATCCATTTTACCAAGTGTACTGAAAAGACAGTATCTTACCTACACAGTTTCTTCTATTAGAAGAGGACTAAATAATAATAATAGTAGGCCAAGTATTTTATTCTGCTTTCTAGTTCAAAAAATGTAATTCAGTTCTGCTCTCTAACAATGTTTAGTGGTGTTTGTCGCTAATTATGTATTTAATCTATTAACAGTCACAGTTCTCTGAAAATGATAGCATGCTAGATCAACTCTCTTTTAGGTTAAATGAAGGAATAATTAAATGTCTTCCTATTTGGAAACAACAGAAAGAATAGAAACTACTGATAGAAGCACTGGTCCCCCTAAAGAGGCAGAAACAAGATCTATGCAATAGTAAAGCTGTTTCTGGAACAGAAACAAATGCTATGGCAAGAGAATTACTGAATTGTATTGAAAATCTCAAGGGTAAAGGACTGAAAAAAACAGAGAAATGAGTTTAGCTGAAGGAGGAAACAATGAGGAAATCTTCATTTTGGCTGACATCTGGCTAGAAAGACAGGATAAAGCTCTGAAGAATGAGAACTGCCTGTTGTATATTCCATCTCCATCCAGGGACATAAGAAACATTGTGTCAAAAAAAAAAAATACAATAATCTGTAGTTACCCAAAACATTTTCTTGGCTGCAAAAATCACTTTCTCCTCTGATTTGAAACACATCTTAAGCATTAGCTAATCAAATGGACTGCTTGCAGCTCTTTTACACCTGTCAGGGGAGAGCAGTCTTTTGCCATATACCGTGTGCTATAGGATGACAGTTAGGTAATAGATGATGAGTTCGTAGTTTTCAAGCACTTATTAGTACTCTTAAGTGAATCTAGGAAAGGAAACAGTATCTCAAATAAACCTGAATTTTAGGGGTGTCAACATCCATTATTTTACACAGACTCTAAAATTCTATTTGTAGTTGGGTTTCCCAGTAAAACCTCAAAGGCAGACAGCCTAAGAAATACTAAGAAAGTGAATAGATTAATTTAATTTAAAAAATGTTCAGGTTCTTCAGTGTTCTGTGGAGTGGAAGAAACATTATTTACACTGAGTCTGCCCTGCAGTTCAAGAACATTTAAATGAACACACACTAAGTGTTTGTGGAAGAGAACCTAAGTATAATATACCCGAGGACATATCACACGAGGAAACAAGCACAAGAATACTTAAAGTTTGTGCTGTTTAACACACTTTAAAAGGGAAAACACATAAAAGTCTAAAGGACATCCGAAATCTAACTTTAACTTGATTAAATTCTTGTTTCAATTAAGTGGATTGCATAGTCTCTTTTGGAAGAGAGAAGCTTGCCAAGCTATAGCTAAAAGCTTGCAGGAATAAGTATTTAAAAAATATGAGAATATCTGAAAGTGATCCATATGCTCATATTTCCAAGGTTAAAAGTGTTCTTTGAACCACAGTGATCACAGAATAGGACTAGGCTTCCAAGATAAATTTCCAACTATGGGGTTTAGTATTTACTTCAATGTCATTTTAGATTTCTGTAGCGTAGAAGGCAGCGTCTTCATGAGGCACCATCTAATATAGACTGTTCCTTCTAGGAAGTTTTGTTTGGCTTTAACAATTTGTAAATCAGATTACTTTTAAATAAATAAAATGTGTACAAGCTAGATTAGAACACTTTTATTGCATTTCTGCATAAATATTTTTTCTGTATTTTCATTATAAAATCTATATGATGTATAAGAAACCTTTTTATTTTTGCAAAGCAGAGGTATACTACATCAGGTGGTTCTTGCTCATGTTAGTGCTCAGTAATCTGAATTAAATAATACAGCACTATTCCCATGAGTAAGGATTTCTCCTGTTGTCATAAGATTGACTCTGTAGTTGTACAAATACATTTGACAAGAGGGGTTTTCTCCCCTAAATCTGATTATACTACATCCTCTGCTTTCTGTTGTTTACAAATACTTTCTGTCAATAAATTCTGTAATTGATTTTATACACATAGCTATAGATGTTAATCTAAATCCTTTTTGCAGCCACCTTCTGGCTAGCTCCAGTATCTCTGGCACTGGATATAAACTGTAAGGAATATAAACTAGATCATAGAAAAGCAATGAAAAGTAAAACACAGAGGTAAACAGAAAGGCATTCCGCCTCAAAAAAATTACCTGGAGTGTTTTTTTTCCTACTTGAACCTGTTTAAATGAACTGCTGAAATATAAGAAATGAAAATGCTTAATTTATTTAAAACTGCATGAATATTTTTAAAAATACGCCATTTCCTACGAAGTATTGCATGGCTGTGTATTTATTGAAAATAGAAATTCTCTTTTGCCTATGCAGCCAAAACAAATCAGTTTCGATTTTCTATCAGAGTTATTTTAAAATTTCACGGGTAGAATTTCAAATACAGTACTCATCTTAAGATGTGTTTTATCAGTTTATAAGACACTCATCTACCATAGAAGATTCAGTGACTTGGACGACCCTCTTTATCTTGTGCATTTTTCTTAACATTCCAGAGCACAAAAATTCTGTTTCTATATATTTAAAATCTTGCCAGTTGGTGAAGTACTCTTCACAATGCTTATTAGTATTTTTTTCTCAAATTTTCAGTATGCAAACATTGAACTCCATCCTACTGTTCTTATTCTCAGAAACAGTTCCTGTGGAATCAAAAACACAAAAGATCCCAGCCTAGCAATATGCCCTCAAGTGCCTAGTTTCATTTTTTGAGAAGTCCCATTGATTTCAGTAAATTATTTGAATACCTAATATTACTCTCAAGCTCAAGTACCTGGAGAAACTGTGATTTAGGGAACGCAGCATGGCTTAAAACATTTCCTGCATTGTCACTGCATTATCCTATTCTACTATTACAGTCTGTCTAGTCTATTAGTTTAACAGACCTAGTGTCTATACATGCAGATATATAGCTTAAATACATAGCATATTATGGTACCATACTCGGGTGGGAAGGGCCATGTAATGGTCTCTAGTCCAACTTCCTGCTAAGGAAGCAGGGCTAGCTGTGGTATCTGTCCAGGTTGCTCAGGGCTTTATGCAGTCTGGCCTTGAAAACCTCCAAGAATGGAGCCTGCCCAACCTCTCTGGGTGACCTGATGGTCTTTCCTCATAGGGAAGACATTCTTCTTTGCATCCACTCTGAACTTCTTATTTCAGTTTACACCTGTTGTTCCTCATCCATGCACTGCCGTCAAGACCCTGGCTCCAGCTTCTTTATGCCCTCCCTGAAGGTCCTGGGGGGCTGCTCTTAGGTCCCACCAGCAAAAACTTCTCCAGGCTGAACAAGCCCTGGCTGTGCAGCTTCTGCTCAGAGGGTTAGTGAACCAGTCCCTACCAGTTTGGTCACTCTCCCCAAGACTTGCATCTTTATTGTATTGAGGGGGCCCAAAGTTAAGTTCAATGTTCTTGATGTGATCCAAGAGCTGCATAGAGAGGAATAATCCCTTACCTTGGCTGACCAGCCGTGCCCCTGCTAATGCAGCCCAGGAGGCGGGTCACACTCTCTGCTGCCTGCGGGCTGCTGCCTCATGCTCAGCTCCTGCCCACCGGCTTCTCTGTGGCCTCTTCCACAGAGCTCTATCATTGCAGGGTGTTGTTTGTGTAACTTTTCTTGTGGTTTTGCCCCCACTAAATTTTTAAGGGTCCTGTTGGCCCATTCCTCCAGCTTGTCTGGGTCCCTCTGGATGGCAGTCCTGCACACGAGTATGCCAGATGGTGTCCCCAGGGTGGCGTCATCTGCATATCTTAGAATCATGGAATCATTTAGTTTAGAAAAGACCTTTAAGATCATTGAGTCCAACTGTAAACCTAACAATACCCATTCTACCACTAAACCATGTCCGTAAGTGCCACATCAACATCTTTAAATACCTCAGAATGTGTGCATATTTCTGTGTAGAACTGTATATACATACATATATTTTTGCACATATTATAGTTTGTTCACCACTCTATCAGGCACAATATCTTGTACGTAGTATTTAAAAAATAATTTTGAATTTTTCAGGTCTCATTAAGATGCACTTAAGCTTCTGTTGAAGTGTAGCAGTGCTAAGTTAAACTAGAACACAAACTGAGTAAGAATCATGCTGTCAAAATTCATGTATAATTTCATCTTATTAATGGTCTTCTCTAAATGTTTTTTTTTTTCCTCTATGTCTTGTATGGAATTTCACTATGAAAAATAGTGGCTTTGTCAGAGTTTGTGGAATGATAATTAGCTCATCATTAAAGAGGGAAAAATTTAAAGCTATGAAACAGGTCTATCGGAGGTAAGTAGGAGGGCTTTTATTTGCAGGAGACTTGATAAATTGATTCATATTTTTCTGAGAGTTCATACATCCCTCTAGTTTTAACCTATAAGCAAAAATTAAAGTTTGGTGGGCTACTGGTGTCCCCCTAAGAGAAAACTTTACAGAACATTCCCAACTTGAATGTCTGTGGAGGATCCTGAAACAAGTACTGTCTTGTATAAGGTAAATCAGAGGTGCAGGTTTACACTCTTCTTGGAAGCTCTAGCTGTACAGTGAACAAAGTCTCACATTAAGTAGCTGTCAGCAGACTCAAACTTCCCATCCTAGTGTAAAAATTCATCCTGATTTAAAAAACATTTCCTTATAATCTGTCCCTAAAGGCTTCAGAAACTATCAAGAGCCCTAATAAGCTCATTATATACAGGGATTTAAAGTCACCCTATAGTCTTATTCATGTAGGTCCAATTACACTTAATGATTTTATCTATCTTCATGTTTATTTTTCATATTTGATCACATTCTGAAGTTTCCTTGTCCTCTCTTATCTGCAATGACTTCAAGAAAGGAAAAGATTTCTGGTTAAATGCTGTAAAGTTGGAATTCTACCTAACTGCTGCAAAGTTGTCTGAAGGCTTCTTATCAGTCCATGACCTGGATTTTCAGGGATTCTGCACATTTTCTTCCATCGAGGAACTACCAGTTTTCTTTTCTTGGTATCCTTGAACAACCCTGAGTAGAAGACAAAATTATATATTTATTTTCCTTTTTCTCTTTCCCCTCAGCTAAACTGTCAAATCATAGCTCATGTCCTTTATACAGCAGGTTTTGACTTTGTACAACCCAGAGGAAAAGAAGGAGTGGAAGGGGATTTTTCTGGAGTTTGCAGGTGGGGTCAGTAGAATGAAAACAGACATTCAGAAAGAAGAAAGGTTATAAATATGCTCTTAAAGACCACTGTTGTAGAACTAATATACAACCAAAGCAATGTTTAGAGATTTGCCTGCTAATAAAGATGGGACTGCCAATCTATGCCATAAGCAAATAAGAAGCAGTCAGCTTTTGACTGAAGGGATGTTTCACCACCAGTATAGATCATAGATGCTCTATTTATCGGCAAGATCCTGAGCATTTTAAAAATTAATATGAAGTCATTAATTTTAAGCTCTGAAGAGTGGGGTAACATAGAGGACATGTTATGATCAGCAAATCAGTTTTGAATACAGATCAGAAGACTGTGTGTATGTAAACTGTACATTTTTATGTTCTGTTGGAAATTCATGTTTTATATAAAGAACAACAAGGTACCATAGAATTTATGAAAAATACCAGCTGATCTACCAGTGGCTTCTCTTTAAACAAGGTTGAAAATTAAATGGTACACTTTTTTTTACGTTTTTGGTATTACTTTCTTGTTGAGCAAAAAGAATGCATGATACTCTGGTTTTGGAGAATATAAGAACCATAAGCATCGGCATGTCAAATGTAGGAATGCAAAGCTTCCTGCATAGCAACCAATTCCAGCCTATATTTCAATAATTAAACATTGCTGAAGAAGAGACAACTATGAAATTACAGTTGCTATGTTTTCAGTCTTTTCATATTGCTTTTAAAATGTACATTCAGCTTCTTCATGTTTTACTACTTTCCCACACCTCTGCTTACATTTTGAGCTCTTCACTATTTAACATAATTTTGTTCTTTTAATAAGTTTTCTTCATTTTTCCATGTACTTTCTTTTTTTTTTTTCCCTCAAGCTTTTTAGATCAAGCTTCAGTTTCTGGAATACCTGATTTTCTTTAGCACTTTCCAAATCTTTTACTTGTGCTTCAGTTCTCTCTTCATGACTTCACTCTTTGTGCCTAATCAGTCTATCAGACTGTCAAAGGTATTTTTAGACAGCTGGTATCTAGGCACCCTATTACTATTAAAGATATTAGAAGGTGCTCTAAAATAATGCTATAAAAATAAATATTCATTAGAAGGAGTCATGCTGCAGAGATATAAGTACTGACAAGGGGCTGGTCACTCCAGCTCCCATTCACTGCAAACCTGCAGGACAAACAGCCTCACAATTAAATGAAGCAGGAAGTAGCAATCAGACATAATCCTGTTTTTCATGTGATACCTCTTCTGTACAAACAGTGCTAACAAGCATTTTACATCAGTGCACCCACACAGGCTCACACAGATAATTGCCTGGGCACATCACCATCGTGGCTAGGCTTCACGAACGAAGATATGGGAAGGGCTCTACCCACACTTGCTACAAGCGCGCTGATGGCTAAAAAGGACAATGCGGGAGAGGCACGGCCGGTTGCAAAAGGCACAGCGGTGTCTTCTTAGGTGGTATTGGCGAGGCACGGTTCTTTCTACGTTGTCTTTTCTCCTTGAGACTAATTTTACGTGCATTCAAAGGAGGCAGCAGCGTTATGGATGGTGTGTCTCCACGTCTCCCGATTGGAGGCCAGAGTGGACCACTGATGGTAGTCAATATGGCCAAAACTGAGGTGTTGTGTCAGAGAGTCCTTGTATCTCCTCTTTGGGGCTCCGCTGTTGTGGCAGCTGGTGGCGAATTCACCACAGAGCACAGCCTTAGGGAGGCAGTGATCCTCCATCCTGGAGACGTGCCCTGCCCAGCGCAGCTGCGTCCTCAGCAGCATGGCCTCCATACTGGTTACCCCTGCCTGTTCAAGGACAGTGACATTAGTCACGTAGTCAGTCCAGGAGATTTTTAGGATTGTACAGAGGCAGCGCTGATGGAAGAGTTCAAGGAGTCGCAGGTGGTGGCGGTAGATGACCCATGATTCGGACTCATATAAAAGAGCAGACAGTACAATGGCTCTGTAGACACTAATCTTTGTACTTTTCTTCAGGTGTTATTGCCCCAGACTCTTTTATGGAGTTTCCCAAAAGCTCTGTATGCCTTTGCTAACCTGTTGTCTATCTCTTTGTCAATCTTACCATCTGAGGAAAAGATACTTCCTAGGGTAGTTGAACTGCTGGTCTGACTTGAGCTCTGATTTGCCTGTGGTGATGTGGGGATAATGGGAGACTTCCTGAGGTGCAGGTTGGTAAAGAACTTCTATCTTCTTCAAGCTAACTTCCAGCCCAAAAATCTCAGCAGCCTCTGCAAAGCAGGATGCTAAGTGCTGCAGAGCTGCTTCTGTGTGAGCAATGAGGGTGGCATCGTCAGCAAAACGCAGCTCGCGGACAAGGTGATTTAGCCTGGGCACATACTGGGAAGGTAAATGGAATATTTGATTATCTATGATTCTACGATTCCTACTGAACAGAGTTATGAAGTTGGTCAGTGAGGATGAGACAGAGTCCATTTTCTGACCTGTACCATGTCTTGCCTAGGAGAAATATTTTGCCACACCCTGCTCACATGAGTAACACCCATTCCAGTACGAAGAAAGCTGAGTATAGCCTGAGGAAGCACACTTAGGTATACACAGTGCTGTCACCGCTCCAGAAGAAGAGTAGATGGTATCGCACTAAACAGAGAAGCTCTCATTCCTATATAATCATTATTGTCACTAGCTTTTTCACGCAAACTAGTAAAGAAGTATAATTTGTCATCAAAGAAACAGATTGCATCACAAAGAATCAGTCCTGGTCCTTCCTTTGTTTTAGCTACCAGGACTCTAGCTGTAAAACTTCCTAGTAATCTTTCTAACTTAACAGACCTCAGGAAGTTTGGCATTTCTTTCTCTTTTTTTCTTCCTCCTTTTAAGTAGTTCACAAGAATAGTACTACCCATCCTCCTGCTGCTTTAGTCTCTTAGATGAACTAAGAGCTCTCAGAAGCTGCTGTGGTGGTGCTGGACAGATTTCTTTTCTAAACCTGAGGCAACTGCTACTTCTCATCTCCACTTTTCCATCTTGTAAAAAGAGATGAGATGGAAAAAGGCATCATGGGCTTGAGGTGGTATCAGTGAGTAATTGTTACCTGATAAAATAGCACTTAACGGCCTGCCAGTGCTGGTTGGGGGCCAAGAAAGAGATATATCTGGCAGCCCTTTTTGGCCAGGAAAGCCCTGCTGCTTCCTATAAATTCTTTCATCAGAGATGCAAGCAACGAGTTGCTAGCCAAGTGTAAAATCAGACCCACAAACCCTCAGTCACAGGGTGAGCATGAGTTCAAGAGGCCCTGAACCACCTCAAAATACCATCGATTCATCCAGTCAAAAATCACAAGGAAGATAACATCTTACAGCAATAGGTTCCCAACACCATGTCTATTTTTTTTTTGACAACAGAAACACACACACACACACAGAAATTGATTTGAACAATTTAAAGCAAATGTCACTGCCAGTTCCTTCAAGGTTTCAGAAGTCTCTCAGATCTCATTACCACATACCTTATCATATTCTCAGATTGAAACAGAGGAAAAAATCTTTCCCTCCTTCTACTGCTATTATTTGATTTTCCAGTTTTGAATGAAGTTGTTACTGAATCGAATTAGTTGAAAACTGAACCAAAGAATATATTCTTCCTGCAGTTGCAGAAGAGGACACATCTGTCTAAAGATGGATTAGTATTCCAATAAAATAATTTCAAACATTAAGCTAATAACTTCTAATTCATTGTCATTAACATTTAAAACAAATACTTATTTTTCTTACTTACATGATAGTCAAATTAATATAAGTTTATACTATTTAGAATTTTACCTGCCTCCTGTTTTTATTTTTAATATCTGTTGGTGCTGATAACACCAAGGTCATGGGTTCGATCCCCTTTCAGTCCCCACATGTTGCCTGATCTAGTTGAGAGGCGTTCCTGCCCATGACAGGGAGGTTGGATTAAATGATCTCCAAGGTCCCTTCCAGCCTAGGCCATTCTATGATTCCATGATTTTTACCTGCTTATATACTCATTTAAAATTCCTTGTTCCCATTCTACGCATTTGGGTGGGGTTTTTTTGGTTTTTTTTGATTAGGAGTTTGGTATTTATTTTGATTTGTGGCTTTACTTCCACATTGCTGTTTCCCAGTTTGTTGCACCCTGGAATACTGCTGGAGTTAATCTTATAACTTATGAACTAAATTTGCCTTTTTTAAATGTAACAAGGTCATGGACCACTGCCAGGTCTTGTGTGCAAGTAGTTTAAATGGCTGAATTAATGGTTTATTGAACTTTTCCCTGTCCTTCTATGGGTCCCATTGTGGTGCCCCTAAAGGAGACTTACTCCCTGTTGATCCTGGAGTGAGTATTTTCAGTCTGGAGTGCCTGCCATGGCTGTGACATCTCTGTGGTAGTACCACAGAGTGATGTTTACCTACACCATAGCATTTTGGAGGGTATAGCGGGAGGCTGTGCCGGAGATTTGAGGCTGCATAGTCTGGTGGAATAGTGCAGAAGATTCTCTAGTCTAAAAGAAAACAAATCTGGTTGTGCCTTTCCTGTAATCTCTTTTGGAAATTATTATCTTGGAGACAGGAACTATGTTAACAACTAAAAGGAGGGACCAGCCAGTGGTCCCAGGCTTGGGTTGCTCTCTTACCTTGCTCTAGTTAGCTATATTAAATTTAACTATCTTGAAACCAGGCCATGCTCTGAAATAAGAAGGATTGTCGGTGGCTTCCTGATTTCTGGCCTCCTTGCATAGTAAGCTTGGATGGGCCCTTACTGGTGTGTTCCTTGTATTGACATTATCTGCTTGAGACAGCAACCTTGGACAAGCTAGTGCTGCAAGTCTGTGGTGGTGCTCACCATCGGGTCTTGGAATTCTCCTATCTTGGACATACATCCGTCCCATTCAGCAGGTAGAATACCTGCTTTCTTCCTGGTTTTGGTAGATACTTTCTAGATTTGGGACAGGCTATTGACATTAACATCTACTTTTGGAAACAATGTGTAAAGTATTACTTCTCACCATGTCTTGCTCAGTGCATGTCATATTTCAAGCATAGTATTTCATGTAGTACACAATCTGAAAACTAACTGGCTGGAAGTCAGCTTCAAATGCTTAAAAATCATACAAGGCTCTCCTTGTTCAGATACAGAATTTAGGCAGTCCATGCCTTGTTGAATGTTGAATTGTAGAAATTCTGATCTACTAGTGCTCGTTATCTAGAGTTCATTTAATTAATCTCATGACCCATAGTGATTTCACAGTTTAAGACAAACCACATATTGTCGCTGCTGGTGTTAAGCTGATACAGAAATTGATATATCACTTGGCAATTCTGTACTTGCCTAAAGATAAAGTCAAATAATCCATATATGGTTGGTTTTGTAGATGCAGTTACACTAAACATGCCTAAGACATTCCAAATCTGTCAGCTCTACAGGTCACTCTTGTACAACAGAAGCTACACAAACTGCCCTTTTCTGCTAATGTCATGGCCTGTGCTTGCAAAAAAACCCTGTAGTTTTTGCTTCTTGATGCTTTCTAGTTTGTATTCAAGCATATACATTTTGGAGGTCTAAATTGAAAACCATTTGTGGCTCAACTTGTTCTGCTCTCACTAAAGTGATAAAGTGCATGAATTCACATTACTTAGATTTTTAAATCAGGTAAAACATTGTATATAAAGATGTAAAATAAAGTGGATAGAAAGACAAAGAATAGTGGCAATGAAAATATCTATTTTAGAGGCGTAGAAGGGAAAAGTTCAGTCTGCATAAAAGCCTTGGAAGGCTACATACAAGTGAATAGTTATAAAACCCAACAGAGGAAAGGGTTAAACAAAACTTTACAATATTGGGATATCTTAATGTGGCGGGGGAGGAAGTACTTGTTTTTCATCATGAGCATATTATATAGTCATAACCTCTACAAAATGGATACAAGGCCCTTTGGTAATTACTACTGAAAAGAACAGGAAAAGAGGAGATACCTGCTAGTGGTGACCAGACAAGTTCTCTGTTGTAATACAAACCCAGATCCATCATTTAGGAATCTCTATTAGGTATAAACAATATGGTGCATAACACTGTTATAAAAGGCCACAGCTGCAATGAAACATTATTTTACCCATGCACTGGGAAAGTCTGATCACCTTATATTAAGTTTCACTTTGTGCTGTTTCAATTACACTCCATTTTGTTTCCTCTTTCCTTGGCAAATTGTACTTTCAAATTAGGGCTATATTATCACGCTTTTCATCTAACCCGTGGTAAATAAATACTTGTTAAAAGTAGATTACTCCCTTTAAGTTTTTGTTTTCTGCCTGGTAGCTTTTTTGTGGCCAACAACTACTTTTCTCAATCACATCCTCTCACCTTTCTCACTAACAGCAATAAGAAGGTTTTGACAGAAGCTACGCAAATGTTTTTGTAGGCATGGATGAAAAAACAAGGTGTAAAAGACTGTTTGCAAAATAAGGCAGGTTGGTGGAAGTGGGAGGGATAAGAATCAGACGAGATCCTGAAGGCGTAATCTTAAATTCACAGGGTATATCTTGTGGCACAGGAGCAAAAAAAAAAAATAAAAAAATTCTCCAGGTGATTAAAAAATTGTGTCTCTTGCACAGTCTTACAAAAACATGTTTACTCTAAATGTCCTACATCATGGCACTGAGGTAGTGATAAACACCGAATTTCATGTGTGGTGAGTAACTTTGTGACAGTTTTTCTCCTATAAAGGAATTTTTTTCCTATAAAGGAAATTAAATTTGGGATTGTCAGAAGAAATTAATTCCCTGTTTGATCCAGATGCTTTTTAGTTCTGAGGTTGAATATTGCTATAAAGATAGTGATTGACTGCAGACTTGAATGTAATCTTAATGTTTAGAGTCTTTCAAGATATGTGCTAAGTATTTGGTCAATAAATTCTTTGCATCATTTTACTTTCATGCAAAGACCAGAACAGTAATTTTAGTTTATTGAATATTCATTTTCATCCATTTATATAATTCTGATATTGCTGAAATAGTTCCATTCTTGTGATGTTAAAAGCTGGATATTAACACATGGAAGATATCAAGCTACACTGTATTTATTTCGTTATTCTGCTTAGTCCTCTAAGGAGTGTTTCATAACTTTATCTTGTATTGTTGTTAGCGTAGTTCCATTAAGTGTTGCATTTACTTACTTCCTAGACTCTATTCAAAGCTCTTTCTTTGCTCATTGATAACATCAGCAGGGCCAGCTGGTACACACTTGCATTTAAAAAGAAAGGACTGCAATTTGATGGTATCATCCCATGGAGAATGAATCTGGACATGTGCATCCATGTGTGAATACATGCACATGCTTATTGCCTTGACTAAATACTGTACCCACTAATGCCACAGGAACTTTGACTTCAGAACCTGATGTGCTGAGTTGCTCAACACTGATAATGTGTGTTCAGATTCACTACTACAAAATAATCCATAAAGTTGAGTCAAGGGTTCATGTTCTAAGTTTAATTTATATGAATCATTACGCTTCCATTTCCTCTCCGATCTACTTACTGCACCAATTTTTCAATCAAAAAAAATTACATTTCATTAATGCTTCTGAATACATGCTTTTTTTCAAGAGGGCTATGAACTCTCAGAAATTTCTGGAAAATGGATATAAAGCAACTTCAAAAAAAGCTCAAAAAATGCATTAATTGCTGTCTATTGTCTCCGTGTAAGTCCTGACAGGTGTGATGAGCTGTATTTTAAGGTTTTGCTGATTCTATCTCGCCTGGAATACACCATGATTAATCATCATGATGATAAAGTAATTCTTCATTAAAGGTAACGGTTAAACATAATACTGAAAAGTATGAAAAAAAGGACTTCCTATGACTTAACAGTCTCAGGAAGTAAATATAAATGAAAGCAGGTCATTACTAAGTAGCCTGTGTTGAATTCCTAGCTTATTATTTATAACCACAAAACTATTGTCCTTGCTGTAACAGTCCCTTACCAAGACAATGCTCTCTATTACTTGCTACAGCATTATCTTCCAATACCCACTCCTCCACCCCCCAAAAGTTTTAATAATTTGGAAGAGCAACTAAAACCTGACAATGCCATATGTGAATTACACAGCATACCAACAACTGTTATCAAACTGTTATGTGTTATCATATGTAATGTATGTGTTATCATATGTTATGTAATGCGTTATCAACTGTTATCAAACTGTTATATGTTATCATATGTAATGTATGTGTTATCATATGTTATGTAATGTGTTATCAACCATTATCAAACTGTTACCAACTATCCCAGAGAAATTTCTGTGTGAATCCACTATTCATAAATCCACTTTTCATTATTTATGTTACAACAGCGTCTAGTTGCCCTCTCTGAGACTGGAGTGCTATAAATTCCTTTACTTAAATGAGAAATAGCTTCTGCTCTTGGAAGGTTACCATCTAAATAGAATAGATGGGCAAACAGCAGAAGAAAGGAAGTATTGTTAACTATGCATTAAAAATTAGAAGTGGGAGATGTAGGAATACTATTTTCTGGGGCAGGACTGAAGGGAAAAAACCCAAGATTTGCATCTGATTGAAACCAGACTTCTTTTTGGTTGTAAAATTAAGAATATTTCTTTTATCTTGAGATGTGTGTTTCATTCAACGTGAAAAAAAAAGGACCTTTTGAGAAAAATCGTGGAAAGAAAGCACTAAATTTACAGGATGTCACTTCATTTCTAACCAAGATGTCTTATCTCTTCTACTCTTTGTCTTAGTTATACTCTTTGTCTATAGTTATAGACCTCTCCTAGAATGCATTTTGTCTCCATCTTAGCTCAATCTTACCAGTCAAGTTCCTAATTACAGTACTCTTGTGTATGTCAAGGGAGAATGAAATAATTTTCATTTTTTAATTTTCTTTTCTGTTTACATCAGTTCTACCTTATATAACTATCCAAAATACGTATCTCTCAAAGTATATGTAAGTAAGGAATGACTTCAGTGGAAAGTGGTCGAAAGCAATCTACACCAAGATGTTATGTGGTACCTTAAAGGATAAAAGAGTATTCAAATTTCTCCAGGATGGGGAGGAGAATTGAGAGAGTTTCCAACAATTTCCAGGAAATTATGTGTTACATAAATGATGGAGTTTACAACAGATTAGAGAAAGTAGAATTTACTTTCTCTTAGTCATCAAAACGGTTTCAGAATTGCCATCACAAGCCATCTTGGTGTTTCTTAAAATTCTAAACCATTCAACCTCCTCTATATGGCAACTTTTAGTTAAAAGCATTCAAAAGTTTTGGTGAGAAATAAGGTGATTTGCTCAAGTTACATGTGAAGTTTCTGGTAGGGACAGAATACGAAGCATGTGTTTCTGTAGGGTAGTTCATATTGCTTGTCCATTGATTACTGAATTCAAGATACAAAAATTGCGGCATATAAAATAATTGCAACTTCATGAAATGTCATTAATTCAGATTCCTCACAGAAGCCACATATCATTTTCGATATATAATTTTCTGCTCTATTTGGATTTTTCATGTTGTATCAAAGAGAGTCATGTTTGACTCTGCAACCAAAACGCAGTATGACTAAGGAAGGAGTAAGGATCCTTTTCCACTTCAAAGTCTTGAATGGCATGAAATTTTGTTTCCAAGGAAACTGCAGATTTTTCTTTGGTAGAGGTTACCTCACAAAGGAGATGTAAAAACTGTCTTGTAAACTGTCTCTACAGGTGTGAAAGCCATGTACAAGAATTGGGTTTAGAAGTCACCTCCTTCCTGCCATGGAACAGAAGTGAAGCTAATTTCCCTCTTCTTATATATATGAGCCAACAAAGACAATAGTGCTCTAATATCAAAATGTAAGAAAATTAGAATTCAAGTACTATTGCTATCCATGAAAAATACAACTAAAACCTAAATCTGTTTTCAGAAATAACAGTGATGCCCATTCTCCTCTATGGAAATAATTAAAAACTAGATTATCCCTATCCTTTTGACTGTATACACATTCTTGCCTTTATTCACAGATTTTTACATGCTGCAGAGAGCCATCACCAGTAAGAAGCCATGTCACACTACTAAAGTTTAGAGTTATACTGATTCATAACTACTGAAAAATTGATTATGGTGTCTTCAGTAGGTCTACTTTACAGCATATCACAAAATGCCACTAAAACCAAATGCCTGAATGTAAAGAAATATGTTTTTATTGTGTGCCCTTTTTTTTTTACAAAAAAAGCAAGTTCCAATATCTGATCTTCTCTGCCGAGAATACATTGTGTTCATACAACCCCTTACCATTATTTGTATGAATGGCCGTGAATTCCTGCTTGTTTCTACCCTGATTCCCAAACCCAATTTATTTAGCATGATTTTGCAGCAGTGATTAACAAAATGATGAGTCAGTACTTTCATTTGTAGTGCAGCATTGTGAGATTATAAAGTACACTTCATTTATGGCTATTCTCCCCTAAACCTCTATTGTGTCCTTTGGTTGGCTATTTTCCCTTAACCTCTGTTGTGTTCTTCAGTTTACTAGTATCTCAGATTTGGTGGACCAAACTCTTGGATACTTGAAATACTCCCTATTTTAATGGAGCAGCAGTGCAGATTTTCATGATTGCTGGAATTAACTATAAAATCACAATCAAATAAGCTTTCTTGGAATACTCAAACATTCTTGGACTCTAAATTTAAAGAAAGTGTACTGTATATTACATAGAAATAATAAAACTATTGCACAAATATTATTTCTGAAGAGTCAACTACTCAATATGAATTTCACATTCCCCTAGTGATTGCTCCAACACCACTAGCCCGTTACACCCTCCTCATTCTGTTAACTGCTTGCCACAGTTGCATGTAAGCTTTATTTCAAGTGTGTATTGATGTTAACTATTACTTTGATTAACTCAGAACAGAGAATGACTCTCCAAAACAGGAGTTAACCTTGTGCACAAGCAGTAAGCAATGACTGAAGGTCTTCAGAAACTCCTGTCCTTACAGCCTGAAGTCTGCCCTCTAAGCTGCTGACATTTTAGTGATAGATACTAAGCCCACTCATCACTCAAGCCAAGAACCTTCATCATTAGTAGCACTGGGAGTAAACATTCATCATGTAGGCTTTATTGTCTGCAAGGGCTACTTTTATGTGCTAAGTTTTAGAGCTCTCTTTAAAACAATTTGGCTTGCATTGCAAAGTAAGAGAGAAAAAGCATTAACGTTCCTATTAGATGGCAAGGGCTGTATTTTGAAATCTGGCATCTAGACCATACCTCTCATGGGCTTCACTGATAAAGATATAAATATCCTGAAAGCAATGGGTGCCTGAGACAGAGAGAGTAGAAGTCACCACATAGCAAAGAGCAAATATAATTTGGGTTGTTGGGTTGATTATGTCTCAAATACATGTAGTTCCCTGGATACTTTAAGGAAAAATACAAATCTTTGACCTGTGCCGCCCTCACAGAAATACACAAACAATAAAAACTCCCAAATAATTAAAATTTTATTTCACTTTATATCCTAAATGATTCTTCATGATAAGGATGAAATTGTACTTTTATCCCTAATTAGCCAGACCCAGATTTATTGATTGAATGACCCAGATTTAAATCACTATTCCAATAATTTTTGATTGAGTCCATGAGCACCAGTCTCCTTCAGCTGGTGCTTGTCTCTTCTAGAACGGCAGTCTTTTTTATGAAATTCCAGAACATCCCATACGAAATACCATCTTAGAAACCACATTTGGAATGGAAATAACTGCTCTAAGCCATCGCTGCTGTCTGTGCTCCATTTGGTACTGCTGATAGTTTCCATCACTCTCAACAGTTATCGGAACTTCTTTTTTTCTACAAAAAGTTTCCAACTCAACAGTTATATAAGAGTATAAACAAAGAAAGAAAACATAGCCTCAAGGCCTTAAAAATCTAAAATCCTATTTCAAGGTGAACGGCTTTAACCTGATGCTCCATTAATGTCCTTACGGAACAGCACATAGATAACTGGGATACATTACATATCCTAAAAAAAAAAAAGTCATTATGTAAGAGATTATTACTTCCAAAAGACTAATTTATTTGATGATCTCCTTGTTCCTTTCTCAATTAACTCAGAGCATCTCTCAAGCTTGGCACTGAGAAACAAAGACAATGGTTCAAAAAGTGTGTGCAAGGGCTTGGGTGACTTCTTGGCTGAATCAGCAGTGCAGATGAGACCTAATTTCAGACAATACAGTGGCCTTGTATAATACAGAAGCCACAACATAATTTTATGTGACTAAAAATTCCAGTGATGCACTCCTGTAAGCACCGCTCTTTGCTACAATTTTAAAGACTTTAAAAAAAAAGTTCTGCCATTCATATTAATATTATTGACATTTGCTGTAGCTATAAATGGAACAGTTAAAGAGCTGGAGGCGTTCTTCTGAAATTACTGTTGGCTCTGCAGGATATAGTAAAGGTTGTGAAACTTTTCCCTTTAGTGATTTCAAGACCTGCTTCTAAGAGAACGAAGTGTATCTCATCCTATATGAAGTGGGGAATAATTTCTATGGAAAATGCTTTGAGAGGAGGTATGTATCATAATGCGTAGAGTATGATTCAATAATTTTGTAGCTGTGTGGAGGTAAAATAGATGAAAGTTAATGAGAAGAGCAGATAGAAAATGTTATTAATCTGTGTTGCATATTTTAGTTAAAACAAAAGCCAGATCTTCATCCAAGTGAAATGTCCCTTCTGCTGCACCTGGGAGGAGGGTAGCCCAATTATACTCATACTATTCCAGAACTTGCTAAGGATGATTTAAGTGATAAAAATGGCTTCAACACCTCAGAGTACTCTATTTTATCCTCAACTGCAAATACCTCTTTTCAGTTTTTCCCAAAGGAGTCAGTGTGGGGCCACCATGTAATGTTCTTGCTTCATGTACGTGTTGGTGTAATGCAGCCATGGCCAGGGAGACTGTGCACGTGCCTCGCTAGTCCTGGTTGTCATGCTTCTTCAGTCCTCAGATTGTCTGTATCTGACTGTGGAGAGCGACTCTGAACTAACTGGATTTTTAAAGGTGGTTTAAAAGGAGCCAGCAAGGTCACAGACCAATGCAAGGAACCTGCAGCATTGCACGCAGCAGTGTACATAGCTCACACTTTGCAATCACAGTGAAAGGCAGTTCTCAAATCACAACAATAAGACCCACCAGTGAAAGATGTGAAAATGTATGAGGCTTTGAAAATATTATTTTTCATATATTAATACTATGGGGCAGCAGACTTTTCTATTCAGGCGCTTTAAAATTTTTTATCTGTGCTATAACAGTTACTCCTTCTACCTCCTCCCTAAAAAAGGAAGCTTTCTGAGAAATTGAATCCCTAGAGTTTTATGGCAAAGTTTCCACCTTTCAGTTAAAAAGTCAGAAACGAAAGAGCACAACGTTTGTAAGCCAAGGGAAAGAAAAGAGTTCAGGTTCACTCCCTGGAAATTTCAACAGTTAACATTTCACCTGTTTGGCAATACCATTATTGAACATCATGGCCTCACAGAAAGCATTTTCAAAAGTTCCTGAGCAGAGGAATAACTAGCAGAGTGAATAATAGATATATCTGTGGTTTGTTTGGTTGGTTTTTTTCTGGTGAATATTGGCATGATGCTGCATATAAAAATATTTTAAGGGTTTTTTTGTTTGTGGGTGTTTTGTGGGGTGTTTTTGCTATGAAGGGAGGATTTACTCTAACATTACTTCTGTGAATTTGTAGATGAATTCCACCATTTAAAGCAGAATTCTATGTGAATATAATCAATGTACATCCTTCTTCATAAAACATAGTTTATGGGTTTTGTGCAGGAATTGGAGATTTTTGTTGTTTGATGATGTATATTCACATAGAGAGAAACTGAAAAGCAGTTTATATGTCCCACTTTAGTTAGTAGTAGAATGGGAAAGGTATAGCTAAATGTTTCCTAACTTCTTTATTGGAAAAGAGACCAAGCTGATCAAACAATATGAAAAATAGAATTTATGAATGCTTTTTACAAAGCTGTTTTTCCCTGATATTTTTTGCCATATAGCTTAGTAAATATCAGAATAAATTCCTTGCAAAAGTATGAAGCTGCATTTGAAGTTAAGGCAATTGTAGCGTTGGTTTGAATGTAAGTTTGTAAATGCAGGAATTAAAATTTCTATCTGATGATCTTTCAATAGTTTTCAGCAAGCACAGGTCACGCAATCATTCTCCGATACCTGTAGGTTTAGGACCAATGACAAAATGAAAAGATGCTTGCTTTAAATGAATGTTACTAAGCAACAGGTCTTGAATAAAAAAAAATATTTTGTTTATGAAAACAACTATATGTATGCACAGGTTGCACTACATTGAGTAAGAAGTTTAGAAGATGGTGAACTATTGAAATAGAGGAAACCAGCTCCTGGAGGTTCCAGAAATTTTCTGCCTGCCCTTGCCAAAGGTTGGCTATGACAAAATTAATCAAACGAGATTAAAAAAAAAGTTTACACACTGTGAAACTAGAAATATTAGCATGATATCCAAACTTCTCATAGGGGTAACAACAAGGGTGCTAAGAGTTTATGCTACAGGAATGTTAAAGATGTAATACAGGAGACATAATCATTTCAGAAAACCAGACAGATGAATCTCTCCTTCAGGTATAAGACTTCATACATGTAAGTATGATTATAGAATGAAGCAACACAGACACGCTGCTCTTGGTTAGGTACATACAGGACCTGGGAACAAGTCCTGTACCTGAAGTAATATCACCTCATTCCTGATTATCGCTTTCTTACCTCCACAAAAGCAGTTTGATATTTTCTAATGAAGAAACTTAAGTAGTATATGAAACCTCTGTAGCTGTGGTGCTGCATCTGTCTGGATTTAATACAGCTTCTCTGTCTTCTATTCTCTTTCCAATGTGGTATCATCTGGAGTATCATATTCTCTCACATAGATGCAGAAACCTCTATTTACACCACTGAAAATCCATATCCCCCAATTTCTATCTATATATTTATTTGACAGTTCTTTACACTGGATCTTGGATTTTCATGGCTGGTGTTGAGGTTTATCTTCCAGGGCCTACTGCAGCAGTCACACCAGCCCCGGG
>NW_009717503.1:0-9237 GCF_000703405.1 Apaloderma vittatum | reverse complement strand
ATGATTCACTCACTCCTTCTTCTGACTCCATCTCATTTCTCTCTGCTGTCCTTTAACTCACACAAGTTGCCTTTTTGTCTGTGGGGTTTTTTAACCTCAATGTGAAAGTAAAATCTTTGAAACTGGGAGACTCAGGTGATTTTAATTTACAGACACAATAAAGAAACTCCTACCGTTCCTAGGCATTTAAAAGTCTGATGTTTTTACAGGGAATCTTTCTGGTTTTGTCTGTTTCTGTTCACACAGAAGTGAAAGAAGCCTGTGTTATCTGAAGCTCCACATTTCCAGAGCTTCCTCAATGTAACCTGTGCATAACAGAATAGGAAATGGCATTAGACAGTCCCTGCACTTTGAAGCAGCACACACTCACACCACTTCACTTGTTAGATCCTGGTAGCTGAGATGGAATCTACCTATTTCTGCTGCTTTCGACCTTAAGGAAATGTTAGCTTATTGCGTTGGTCATTGGCTGATAATTAAATTCAATACCACTCAGAGCAGCCCTTGTGTTACTGATACGCTTGCGTTTTATTGCCAAGTGCAGAACACCTCCAGGAACTTTGTGTAATTCCTGTTTAGTGATGTCATGGGTTTGAGTCTGGAGGGTTTTTTTGGAAAAGCCAGGGCAGAGCTCTGGACTGGTGTGAAGCTCTGAGCCCCTCTCCCACCCCCAGGTAGGAGCTGGACTTACCTCTGGCCAGCGCCAGGCCAATCACTGCCTCTGCCATCAAGGTATTTAAGAGGTGACTCCATTGTTCTTTTCTCTCCTTTGGTTTCCTATTGTGTTGTGCTGTCCTGTCTTTACTGTTGGGAAGTTGTTTCTTTTCTGCTGGAGGAGGGGGAGGTGAGAGGAGAACAAAAGAAAGTTGTACTGAGGAGAAAGGGGCAGGAAATGTCCAGCAGAGAAGGAGAGGAGAAGGCTGCTGGATCAGGACCTTTCCCTGAAGTGTTTGAGAGGGCAGGAAGGTGAGTGCCTGCCAGCTGAGGGGACTGATGGTGGCGAGGATGTCCAGGATGCATTGATACATAAAGAGCCTCAGGCGAGAGGGAAGAGAGACTGAGCATTAAGGAGGAACATACCTGAAGCGATCTGTGGCCCCGGTGGACTCATGAGGAGGAAGAGTGTTGCCTCCTGTGAGGTGGACACCACAGGGTATGAAGGAGAGGTGGGGAGGAGCCTTCTTTCTCACTGAGGACCTGCCATGGACAATGAGTAGTGGCCAGATGGACTGAATCCCCCACCCCCTGCCCCCATTGCTCTGATGGGAGATGAGGAGGTAGCCAGTAAGGTGGGAGAGGTGACGGTAGGGGTGAAGAGTATTTAAGATCAGGTCATATTTCGTGAATTAAATCTATGTTTTTCTCCCCAAGTCTCTCTGGTTCTTTACCTGTCATCTTAAATGATAGATTATTGCCCTCCCTATTCTATCCTTTATCTCAACCCTTGAGCCTTTCGCATTGAATTTTCTCCCTCCACATCAGTGTGGAAATGAGGATGGGAGGAGGAGTGAGCTGGAGACTGTGTGGTCTCTTATCCCAGTTGGCTTGAACCACAACAAGTGGTTATGAAGACGTTAACATTTTGGTCTTAGTTCTTCCTTGGATTTGCTCTGTGTATTCACAACTAGCGTTTTGAAATTAAGTATCTTACCTTCAGCAGTTCTGCCATCCAGTGTCTCCAAAATAGACTATGAAAATTCTGCAAGAAGAATTTCCCTTGCTCTCTTACATTAGAGGCAGCATTGGGCTGATGACTCCCACAGTCAGCTTACACTGTAGCATTTAAATTGTATTTGAAATGCAGATGCTCTCCTGCCACAGCTTGAATAATCCGCAGCATTAGCACTTGATAGATTCCGTGGAGCATCAGGCACGTCTTCACCAAAGCATCCTAAGTGGAATTTACTTGCCCTTCACACAGGTAGAAGAAATGCCAGATTCCAAAGTCTAGCCTCACAGAGAAGGGCTTTCTTAAATTTGTTTCAACTTATTTGAACTGGACGCAACTGAAAACATAGAGGGTTAGGGTTAGGGTTTTAGCCAAGAAGAGAACAGCTGAGGTACGTCTGACACGTGGCTTACTCCAGGTTTAAGTAGAGTCTCTTGAAATCCCTATTTCCCCTATGGCTCGGAGTAAATTCATCTGATCTTAGAAATTATATAGTTGGTTGTTCAGGACTTAATGCTCCCTCTGTGGGCAATGGGAGGTAACAAGCCAAGTATACACCTACAGTAGCAGATGAAATGCTATTTGGAATGGCAACTTTCCCTCCATTGTCTGTAAAATAATGCCAGAGTGACTCCTCCAGTCTTGAGCATGTCCCATCTTGCATGTCTAAGGTGTATCATAGAATCATAGAATCAGAATTCCTTGTCCTATTTCTGGGCACCACTGAAAAGAGAGTGTCCCCTTCCTCTTGACACCCACTCCTCAGATATTTGTATACATTAATAAGATCCCTTCTCAGCCTTCTCAAGACTAAACAGCCCCAGTTCTCAGTGTTTCTTCATAGCAGAGAGGTTCAAGTCCCTTAATCCTCCTCATAGCTCTCCGCTTTGACTCTCCCCAGTAGATCTCTGCCTCTGTTGGGCTGGGGAATTCAAAATTGGATACAATATTCCAGGTGTGGTCTCACCAGGGCAGAGTAAAGGGGGAGGAGAACCTCTCTAGACCTGCTGGACACACTTTTCTTAAAACACTTCATGATACCGTTTGTCCTATTGGCCACAAGGGCACGTTATTATCCACTAGGACTTTGAGATCTTTCCCCATGGGCATGCTTTCCAGCAGGACATCCCCGCAAAATTGGATACAATATTCCAGGTGTGGTCTCACCAGGGCAGAGTAAAGGGGGAGGAGAACCTCTCTAGACCTGCTGGACACACTTTTCTTAAAACACTTCATGATACCGTTTGTCCTATTGGCCACAAGGGCACGTTATTATCCACTAGGACTTTGAGATCTTTCCCCATGGGCATGCTTTCCAGCAGGACATCCCCGGATCTGTGCTGGTGCCTGGTGTTATTCCTCTCCAGATGCAGGAATCTACACTTGTCCTTATAGAACTCCACGAGGTTCCCCTTTGCCCAGCTCTCCAGCCTGTCCAGATCTCGTTGGGTGGCAGCACAGCCTGCCTGGGTGTCAGCCACCCCTCCCAGTTCTGTATCGTCAGCGAACTTGCTGAGGGTGCACTCCATCCCCTCGTCCAGGTCGTTGATGAAGATATTGGACACAGCTGGGCCCAGCACTGATCCCTGGGGAACACCACTGGCCACAGGGCTCCAGCTTGACTCTGTGCCGCTGATCACAGCCCTCTGAACTCCATTGTCAAGTTAGTTAACAATCCAATTATGTATGAATAGTCTGCTCTTCGGTGCACTTGTCTGGCCAAGAGCTTTGCCTGATCTTGTCTTGTCTTCTCTTGAAACTCCATCTTTCTAATGATTTTGTGGATGAGTTCTCTAAACCTTTAGTTCATGAAAAGAGCAGGACCTGTGCTTGTGTCACAACACTGTGGGAACTGACAGACCACATACAAATTCTACATGTGACTTGTTCCACCCCTCCCTTCCTCAGCACTAAACCACAAGGGTCATTCACAGGGTGTCTGACAACTTCCTTTGCTGTGAAAATTTGCAAAACTTGAGAATTCCTTGCATGAGCTGAAACAGGCAAGACACAAGAACAAACACAAACAACAGCCACAATGCAAAGACTAAATTTATTAATATTAACTGAGTCTCTGGAGAACCTTCACAGGAGCATCCAGGTGGAGGCACACAGGCAATGATCGCATGAGCAACATGACCAGCAGCAGTGCAAAGCCTGAGGAGATCTCCCCTTGCTAGAAAGCCTGCCATGTTTATCCTTCTGCTTTTTTGATGATTAACCTGTCTTTCTGCCTGAGTTGCCAGGACTGACAGGACAGCTTTGTTTTGTTCCTTCCCACAACAGGGCCAGGGTGCAAGGGAAGCATCTATCCCAAGCCTCGGTTATCTCAGCGCAGGTGTGCTGCTTGTTGAGCACATGAGGCCCAGCAGAGATCCAATGCAATGTGTGTGTTTTCTGACACCCCAGCTGATAGTCGCTTGAGCGTACTGACAATCCCCCTCGTCAGTCTTCCCTTATATTCCCACACTCCTCCAAATACAACCCAGAATGAGAACAAAAATACCTGCACTAACCTGATGATAAAGCACAACCTTTTGTTTTAGAGGAAGCTGTTTGCTTGTCAACATCTTTTGTGGGTGGAAGGATCCAAGAGGAAGCCGCTGTGTGGGCTGAGTGCCTCAGGCTGGTTACCCGGGGGACAAGTCACGTATACGTGTCTGTGGTCGTGTTTGTGTATGCAAGTGGTTCTCTGTCCCAGCAGCTGGAGTGAGGGTGGGGGTCTCAGGGTCTTTGCCTGCAAAGATGTCCTGACCTGGGAGATTTGTGATCCAGGGAATCTACTGGTCCTTGGGCATATTTCCACAAGATTGGTGGAACAATGTTCCAGGCGCCACTGAAGTTATGAACATCAATGGTTTGCTGTTCAGGCAGTCTGAGAGGCTGCTTTACACTTACTGAGCTGCGTGTGTTTGCCAGCACTTCAGCTGCTCTGTTTAACCTGCATTGTCCTGAAACACAAAGCTCTTCCCCCAAGTCTAAGCTCCTAATATTATTTTAGACACTTCCAAATTACTTGTCCACCTACACCTGTGCTGCCTTCATTTTAGTGAGGGGCTGACATCTCAGCAGGACATGATCTGCCTCATGGGAGTCACCCTGGAAATAATAATTTCTTCATTTTCATTCTGAATAGATATGAGTGAAAAAAATCTCAGAGATGACAGTTAAAAATCAACCTGCCTGATCAAAGCCATGATCAACTTGATAGATAGTTGAAGTTGGCCCAGCCATGAATGGGAGCTTGATTTTCAGAGGCCTTTTCCATCCCTGGTTTGAAGCCATCCATCACTCCAGCCTGTGTCCTGTACCATCACCTTCTACACATTGTCCAAGTGTAGAGAGCAACAGTACTGCAAAAGAGATGGGCTTTACAGTTTCTTACAATTAAACATCTTGTTCTCTTGTGGTTAAGCTCAAGATGAGTGAGGATGATTAGTGAAAGGAGTATTTTGTAGTACGGGTGAAGTAAAAAAGTTGTAGTACGGTCTGTCTGTAGCCAAATTTAGATGAGGAGGAGATGGAGGAAGTCACAGTTTTGGTTTTCATTAGCATTTGCTTCTTTGTTAGACCCCTTTAATCTATGCTGCAAAAAGACAGTGCTTCAACCAGCAAACGAAAAGGAGAAGAAATTGCATATGAGCACCTTGTGTCTCTTCGGAATACGTAACCTGACTTAGCTCTTGGAGACTACCTTTCTTTCCAAATGCCCTTTGTTGCCTGAAAGTTGGAATCAAGTGTAAGGTTTCAGGAAATTCACAGAATTTTAATTGTTCTTTAATTGAATACATCAACACAGATGAATGAGGGCTGAACAGGAAGATGGGTAGCTCTAGTCTAAGGCTGAACTCAACTAGTGTATTAAAAATAAAAGGAGAAACTCCTGGACATAGCCGGTCTGCTGTACATATAAACAACTAATACTGTGCTAGATGATAGACTGACAAGCCAGAAAGTCCCTAATTTTTGATCCTCAAGAAATTGAAACAAACACAAGCCAATCCTTGCAGATGGCATGTAGTGAAAAGTACTGAGATTGTGTATATGACATTATAGAAAATCTATCAATATGGGTGGAACAAAGAAACCAAGCGTAAGCGTTTTATTTTAATACCGAGCTGGCACTATAGTAGAAGGATGGAATAAGAATAATGACAAAGGCGAAAAGGAGGAGTCCCCATAGAACCTTTCAGGAAGGTTAGTTTGTGGGGGTTTATATTTTTTAACATACACTGCCCTCCCACCCCATCACTCCCAAGAAGGTATAAATGATGCAGGCTTCTATAAAACCTGCATTCACATTAAACGAGAAGAGAGAAAAAGTTTTTGCAGTGACTTCTTTGATCATGAATGAAACAAAAACCTTTCATCTCAGTGGGATGAAATTTAGTGTCTTCCATAAAGGAAGGTGAGAAAGCTGGCCTTTTTTTGGCTGTTGTGTGGTGCCCACCAAATTCATTGCTTTCCAGTCCTCTTTGAAAACCCTTTTGTTTCATGTTTAAACTCTCCTTCCTCATCACTGCTGTGAATGTTTCCTTTGAAGTGCGGTGGGAAGAAAAGTCTACCTGCTGTTCAACTTCGAGTCCTCTGAGGAATCAGCAGCTCTGGAGAGATGCTGACCTGAGGAGATCGAGGGCTTTAGACCTGCCCCATGAAGCGAGGGATAAGGGCTAGGAGAACCCTTGTGCTCAGGCTCCCATGGACTTTCTCCAAGAGCACCGCAGAGTTCAGCTGCACCTATGAGGAGAACATGAGTAGCAGGTGGATCCCATTGCTTCAAAGCCAGACTGTGATTGGCTCACAGTAAGAGGTGACTCTGCCTACCCTGGTCAGTGTCTGTGGATAACACCTTCAGATTTGCCATGAGGTTGACCTCAGCTCTGTGTCTAACTAGAAGAGTTAAGAATATTGTTTCTAAATGCCAGCAGCCAACATGAAGCCCTTCCTACCTGAAAATACATTGTAATGAGGTGGCTGTTGGTCTCTTCTCCCAGATAACGAGGACAAAAGGAAATGGCCTCAGAACAGGTTGCTCAGGGAAGTTGTGGACTCCTCATCCCTGGAAGTGTTCAAGGGCAGGCTGGGTGAGGCTTTGAGCACTCTGATCTAGTGGGACATGTCCCTGCCCAAGGCAGGGGGGCTGGAACTACATTGTCTTTAAAGACCTTCCTAACCGAACCATTCCATGATTCTAAGATTCTATGAAGTTAGAGGGACTAGTGTATCTGTGGAAGAAAAGCTTGGTGAACCTACCGTAAAAGATATGGGATGTGTGATGTGAGCTGCAGGGCAGGAGTCGGAACTAGAGAGAAATGAGTTTTGAGGTGATGATTTGGGAGTTGGGTCCTTGTATGAACAGTAGACTCTCTCACAGCTCCCTGACATAACTGGTACAGCATTGCTCTGTTGTTGTGGTTTGACCCTGGCTGGTGGCCAGGTGCCCACACAGCGCCTTTATCACGCACAATTCTCTGCTACACAGGCAGAAAATATATTGAAGAGCTCAGGATTTGAGATAAGGACAGGGAGATCACCCGCATCTAACATCCCAGGCAAAACAGACTCGATTTTGGGGAAGTTAGTTGGATTTATTAAAGAACAAATCAGAGAAGAGTAGTGAGAAATAAAAACAGATCTTAAAATATCCACAAACCTCCTTCCCCTCTCTCCCCTGCCTTTTTCCTGGGCTTAACGTCAATCCCAGTTTATCCGCCTCCTCTCCCTAAGCAGTGCAGGGGCACAAGGCATGGGGGTTACAGTCAGTTCATCCGATCATCTAATATCTCTATTGCTCCTGATTCCTCTGGGGGAGGACTCTTCAGTCTTCCCCAGGGCAATTGTGGGGTCCCTCTCACAGGAGATGATCTTCACATGCTTTTTCCAACACGAGTCCTCTCACTAGAGACAATTCTTCACAAACTGCCCCAACGTGAGAATCCTAGAATCATAGAACGTTAGAGATTGGAAGGGACCTCGAAAGATCATCTAGTCCAACCCCTCTGCCAGAGCAGGATCCCCCAGGGCAGCCACATAGGAACACATCCAGGGAGGTTTTAAAAGTCTACAGAGAAGGTAACTCCACAACCTCTCTGGGCAGCCTGTGCCAGTGCTCCATTATTTCTCCTCATGCTGAGGTAGAACTTACTGTGTTCTAACTTAAACCCATTATTTTTTGTTCTATTACTGGGCACCACTGAGAAGAGATTGTCCCCTTCCCCTTGATACCCACCCCTCAGGTATTGATACACATTAATAAGGTCCCTCTCAGCCGTCTCCTTTCAAGGCTGAACAGCCCCAGCTCTCTCAGTCTCTCTTCATAGGAGATATGTTCAAGCCCATTAATCACCCTCATAGGTCTCCCTTGGACTCTCTCCAGTAGGTCCCTGTCTCTCTTGAATTGAGGAGCCCAAAACTGGACACAGGATTCCAGGTGTGGTCTCATCAATCTCCATGGAGTGTAGTCCTTCAACTGCTTCAGCAGAGTCCCCTGCAGTGTCACAAAAGTCCCACCAGCCAACCTGCTCCAGCGTGGGCTTCTCTCCCTCCATGGGCTACAGGCTCTGGCAGCAATCTGCTCCAGGTGCAGGCTTCCCATGGGGCCACAGCCCCCTTCAGGCGTCCACCTGCTCCAGCGTGAGGACCTCCACGGGCTACGGGTGGACATCTACAATCCATCACCTCCATGGACGGCAGGGGGACAGCCTGTTTCACCATGATCTTCACCATGACCCAGGGAACTCTCTGCTCTGGTGCCTGGAGCGCATCCACCACCTCTCCTTCTTCACTGACCTTGGTACCTTCACATATTCCCACTCCTCTCCCTCTCTGCCAGTCATTATGTGGCACAGTTCTTTTAGCTCCATTTCTTAAATATGATTTCACAGAGCCATTCCTATCCTATCATTACTAATGGGCTCAGCCCTGGCAAGTGGTGGGTCCATCTATGGAGCCAGGTAGCATTGGCTCTATCAGATTTGGGCAAAACTTGTGACAGCTTCTTGCAGAAGTCAGCCCTACAGCCCCAACCCAGCTACCGAAATCCAGCCAGGCAAACCCAATACATCTGTAGAAGTCTTTCTCCGCCCTGGTTCGACAGGATCCCAAGTGAGAAGCCCTGGCACGTGGCTATATTTGTTAGTTTGTCTTGTGAAATGGAACAGTTTTCCAGAAGGCCTCTTTGATCACTTTGTTGCGCAGGCTGTAGATCAGAGGGTTTAGGGTGGGAGTCACCAGAGTGTACACGATGTTCACTGCTCTGTTTTTGTTCTGTAGTGGAGTGCTCGTGGGCTGGATATAGACATAGATGATGGTGGAGTAGAAAAAGCCAACAGTAGCAAGGTGTGAGGAGCAGGTAGAGAAGGCTTTCCACTTCCCTGCAGAGCCCTGGATTTTCAGGATGGTGATGATGATGAGACAATAAGAGAGAATGACCAGAAGGAAGTTTCCCATGCCTAAGATGATGTCTGCCGTGTAAACCATGATCTCGCTGAGATAGGTTGAGCTACAGGACAGAGCACGGACCGAGGGTATCTCACAAAAGAAATTTTGGACTAAATTTGGCCCACAGA
>NW_009717502.1:8905-87522 GCF_000703405.1 Apaloderma vittatum | reverse complement strand
GTTGAATAGGTTACCATCGGTACGATAGCGGTCTGCCGCGGCCCTTTAGACCATCACACCATCGGTTATTGAGAAGGGCTCAGAGAATGCATCGCCATACCTGACTTGGCCGTGCTGATCCTTCTGTAACAGGATAATCATTTTGAGGAACTTGGGAGGACATCCTAATCGTTCCAAGATCTGCCACAGGCCTTTTCTGCTCACAGTGTCAAAAGCTTTGGTGAGGTCAATGAAAGTTTAATGTAGAGTAGAAGAAGTTGTTAAACAGTTTATAGCTGCCTAAACAAAAATAGTCAGTCTGCCTACGCACTCAGAAAATTGTCTGTCTCTGTGTCTTGTGGATATCAGATGAGTTTCCTGCATAGTTTCCTGCATAGCTTTCCAGTAGATGCTCTGCTACTAGCCAAATTGTAAAGGTACTTCTGGTGCTAAAGTTCCTGTAACTGACTTCTACTGGGCAGGACATTTTATGGAAGAAAAAAAAAAAATTATGGCAGTAGAACTTTGGAAGGAAGTCAGTTTAAAGAGAGAGAGAGTTCATTGATGGTAAGTGTGGAATATATCTACAGATAAGAGAGAGCGAAGTAGCTTAATTTTTATTGTTTCAAGGAGATTTTTTTCAGTGTTTGTTGTAGGCACCTAAGCATGGGAGGTAGGTTGCCTCATTTCACCCTGCTCTCAGTGAAAAGAGAGAGGCTCCTTGAGGCTTTTCGTTGGAGCAGCAACCAGATTTAGAAGCCCTGAATATACCTCTGGGGAACTCTACCACTTTCCATTGGCAATAAATGAAGAGTTATAGAGACAGAGTATATAAATTAATAGCCCAAATCGAACACTGGGATGATAGATATCTTTCTCCTTGTCTCAGCTGTGTTGCATACCATTTACTGGAGATGTTTTGTGCTGTAATAGCTAATTCAGTCATCTGTTGACCTTTCTCGGTAGCCAGTTTGCGTGCAAATGTTTGTTCAAGATTTGCTGATTCTATGACTCGGGTGTCAGGAGTTGGGCAATGGAACTGCTGATTCAGCAAGACCTCTGTCTGGTCTTTTTAAGCATAAATTATTTGGCCTGAAGAGGAACTGGAGATTAAATATTTTACAGTAAAAGGGTAGCATGTGTATTCTAAGATAAAATGTAAAATAACTCTTTACCCTCCTCCCTTAATGAAATGTTTTAAAATCAAAGCTTCCGTTCCATGTTAAAACGTATACCTTCGAAATGACATAGTATACATATCTGCAACACTAATCCCACAGGATTAGACTAGAGTATTTACACACTCAAGTCCACATTTATTATTATCATTGTGGTTGTACATTGAGAGTTTAATATTTCTGTGACTTAAGGAGCTTGCTCTGACATAATTATGATATCCATGCTCTCCCAGCTTTAACTCAGTATTTAATATATCATAGTCTTAGGCTGAAGGGTGGAAATTTCTGGGTATTTCCATTAGAAATGAAAAGGAATCAGACTTCAGAAATCTCTA
Source organism: Apaloderma vittatum (assembly GCF_000703405.1). Classification (NCBI taxonomy): domain Eukaryota; kingdom Metazoa; phylum Chordata; class Aves; order Trogoniformes; family Trogonidae; genus Apaloderma; species Apaloderma vittatum. The sequence goes on along the minus strand of NW_009717502.1, from coordinate 86,030 downwards.
ATGGTAGAATCAACTTGTTAATAATAAATCTACATCTTTTTCTCACTACTTGTGTCTTGAAATTATGTGGAATTTAATATGAAAATGTTGTTAATTACTTTTTCAGGAGGTTGCATCAATTAAGCATATTAACGTTGCTTGATTTCTCTTGTCTTATTGTCATATGAATTTCCTAATTTTTTTCTTTTGTGCACAGATATCACTAAAAGAATTTTTCATAAGCAAAACAAAATGTTTATCTTCTAAATAAAAAATATCTCGAATCTCATATATCATTCAGATGATTAGCATGATATACGAACCTGAACATAATTACAAAAAAATATATCCTTTTGTCCTGAAATGATTTATATAGTTACAGGGAATATTTGATTAGTTTAATTACAGTCGTTGAAGTAGCTGTCAATGCAGATTTTTAAAATCTCCAAGGGTTTCTCACCCTGACACTTTTTCCAGTTGAAAAACTGGAAGAGAATGACTGCAGAGACAGGGGAATTTTGAGAGCTGATAGTCTTTAAGAGCAAATTAGAAAAGCATGTGAGTGTTTTGTTCCTGCCAACTAGTGAGGAATGGACTTTGACCTTTTGGTATTTTCTTTAGCCCTGTAGTTTTATGAAATGCAGCTAGATATTTAAATACCCAGTATCAGATATTAAAGCATATATATTTTAGATCAAGAAGACTAAATATTGGATTTAGCAAAGGAAATGAAAATAAACATCTAAATCCACTCACTTCTGAAGATCTTGGCATAAGCACAACAGAAAGCCAGTTACAGCTCTTGCTTTTTCGGAGTGAAAGGTCAGACCCTCAAAAGTTTATTTTTCAGCAAATTTTTTTCATAAATATTAACCGCAGCTAATGAAGTTTTTAGTCTGTTTTTCCTTTGCTAAAAGCTTTCTCTTTTCTCTGTACAGGTATTCATTTTCTTTATAATACTTTTTGACTAATTGTGTTTAAAGTATTCTCAGAGTATTTCCTACCATAAAGAAAATTCAAGCAACATGTGCAAAGCTGTCTGACTTCATTATTAGGTGTGGTAGGAAGTCATTGAAATATGTTACAATGGAAATTTTTTTTCGAATTCTAGAAGCAAAAAAAGACCAAACTTTTCTCTATTTTTTTAGTGAAGGACCTGAAATTTATTTTTTTGATGTAGCATTCGCACAATATGGCTAGAGACAGGGAGTTTTTGGAGGGCAAAAGAGAGAATTCGGTTGCCAATTCCCATTGACTTTCAGACGATCTGCAGGGAAGTCACTGAACATGGCAACAGAGTAAATAGTTCACTGTATGAGTGGAAAGGAGCAGGTCTCAGCCAACGCTGGATGGGGCATGAGGGGCTGGGCAGCCCCACAGCCTCAGCTGTGTCCACGCGTCAGACACGTCGCTGCAGCAGCTTTTCTAGTGTCTTCTCTCTCTTCCTGCAAGTCCATTTTTGCAGTTCAAACACTTTTGAAGGAGAAGTCCTTAATAGTATGTTTCAATCTGCTCAGATTTCTACTGTTTTCTTCCACATTTAATAAACAATGCTGGAAATTAGCTTTTTTAATATGTATACCAGTTCCCCTTCTTTACACCTCTGCAAGTTTAGGTCCTGTCTCACTTTCTCTGGCAGTTTTTGGTGTGCAGTGGCGATAAACTTCCACGTACTGAGACATGTTAGCCCCAGTACTGGTATCTACAACATGTGGCCAGGGAACAAGTGTACTGACAAATGGGCTCTCTAGTTCAGTCTTCAGATACTTTTGTCATCTGTTCTTTGCTTGACAAAGGGGACAAAGTGTTGAAAAACAGGGTAAAACAAGCTGTGTTAAGCTCCATGCTACGGTAAGACTAATAAAAAATAGCATCATAAAAATGACTTGAGTTCACATCTTTTAGTAGAAAGGTCTAAGGATTTGCAGGAGTATGTTTACAGGCAGTTAAATGAAAGTGAATTGCAAGGGTATTGAGAAAGTACATGCCAGTAAAAGAAAAAGAAACAGTCAGGGCTACTTTACACAGTTTAAAACCTTTTCAAGCATACTGTCAAAATACTTTTTTGCTGTAAGGTTTTATTTCACACTTCTTTAATGTAGTGCTAAAGACCTATCAGTCTGTCAGAATAAAGTAAAAATTTCAACCAGAGAATTTATAAAGAACAAAGTTGTGTATTTCCAAGCGTTGAATAGTAGATGACATTCTGTCTTTATTTGGAAATAGTGTGTTGAAGGATTTTATTTTCTAACGTAACTGAAATCATTGTCACAGGATGTAAAAGAGGTATTGTGATTCTTGTGGAAGGGTTATTTCTTATGATGGATCTGGCCTGAGAGTATAACTCCGTCTCACAAAAAGAACACAATATAGGTATTGGAAATAACTTTCCAAATACTAAGCTTGATCAAATTAGAAGCAGTATACTTGACGGAGGATGTGCTGCATGATGTTAGCATTACAATCCCCACAATAACCTGAGGTTTCTTGGTTTCCTATGGAGCAGTTGGCTTGCAAATTCACACACTTTGGAAAAGGTTATTCATAGTTTCCTAACATAGTTTACTTTAAACTTTTCCAAGCTCTTTGTGTATTATCTATACTTCTACTATAGGAGGAAAAACAGTGTTAGCTCATAGGACAAGTTTACCTTGTTCTGAATAAAACTGACTGTTTTAAGATTTCGTCCCTAGAATATATTCTAGATTCAAAACCATCAGCAAAACTGTTCTTGTTAGCAAACCAATGGTTCTTAGTATAAACAATGTTTGCAGTAATTAAAAGTGTATTCTGTGTTCACACAGGAAATTACTGCTACCCAGAATCAAGCAGAAAATGAAAAATGTTCAGTTGTACAAAATATCCATTAAAGATAATACAGATTCAGAAACCACAAATGCCCACATATGGGCTCTGAGGACACAGCAGTCCAGTTTGCATGCTTTCTAGTGCACTCCTTGATATGGGTACATGTTTCTCTTCCCTATAAAAGCAGGAGCATGCTGTCAATTATTCTTGTCTGTGTTTCCTCATGGGATGTGGGGATGCTGTCTCATTAAGACTAATTGGTTTGTTGCTGAAAGCAGGACTTCAAAATGTTGTGCTAAGATAGTTAACCTTCCGTTTCCTAGGCACATTCATCCATCCGTGTGACTTCTTACAGACTTGTGAGCTCCATGTGCTGTTCAAGAAACCTCTTGGCTCTCCTGTCATTCTGGCTTTCTGAAGGAATGGAAGCAAATTCAACAAAATTAAAATCCTTTTTGATGAAAATGTCTTTTAAAAAGTTCCCTCTAAGTTATTGAAGGTGAATTTGCTTTTGAATGTATTGTTTCTTACTAAATAACAAAGTTTGTGACAATAAACTCTAAATTGGATTAACACTTTGTGCAGTGCTACAGATACAAATGAATTTATCTTCAGTAATCTATAAGATCTCTTGACTTCATAAATAATAAACTTTTTAAAAAAATATTTCTATTCTGAAAGGTGCTCATGCAATTTTTTATTAAAGGTGTAATTTCTCTTAAAAGTTTTCTTTGGCCTCATCCATCTGACATATATGCACAGCCACAGCTTTTGAATTCATATTCTTCCTGGAGCTAAGGAACTTCTGCACAAGAAACAAACAACAACAAAATTCTAATTGAGTTTCTAGTATTTTGTTGGTGTATTGTCCTGCTATTTGCATGTATATATCTGACTCATTAATTTATTTATTCTGCATTTGAAATTCAAGGTTTCTGTCCTCCCTCTTAAAGGATCTGTGATGAATCTGAAAGACTATTATGACAGTATGTTGTGATGACAGACAGAAAAAAAAAGGAGCTTAAGGGCAGGTTTTTCATTTACTTGGTAAGCGAAATGATAGGAATATGGACAGAAGCACTCTTTATGTCATAGTGTCCTTGAATCCAGCTAAAATGTAGTTCGGAAATATCTACTCAGTACCACTCTCATTTCCTTTTTTTGTTCTTAAGGTAGTCTAGACAGTTATCACAGACCACTTAGTTTCCTTTAGATGGTTGCACTTAGGAGAAATTAATCTTTCTGTAAGCGTTGCCATTTTCCTTTTCTCTAGATATGTAGGACTTTTTTCTTAAGTGCATTACGGATTTTGCTTAATGATTTTGTTAGATGGAGTAAAAGGTTGCTGGGAAAGGTTAAGAAATCTCGGTTCTTGGACTTGTTTGGAACTCGACAGGAGGAGGCCAGGGGAAGCCTGCTTGAATTGGTACTGTCTGAGCAGGAGGTTTGACGGGATGATCTTCAGAGGTCCCTTCTAACCTAATTTCTGCCCTGAGGTCAACAGCAAAATTCTGATCGAATTTCTGGTATTATATTGGTGTATTAGCCTGCTGCTTGTGTGAATGTGTATCTGACTTGTGAGTTTATTTTTCCCATGCTTGAGATTCAAGGTTCCTGTTAGTAGAGCCCTCCCTCTTAGGAAAGAATAGGATTAATGCAATCCCTCTGTATTTTTATTAGCCAAGCAGAATCTATTTCTGTGGTATTTGTACTATTACAAGTACTTGTTAACAAGATTTTAACAGGTATTTTCTTATCTAGAAGTAGGAATAACTTTTGATGAATATAGAACTTAGAAGAGAAACTTAAAAATAAGAAAAGAGTAGAAATGATTTTCACTATCACTCAGTCATCAAAAGGATTTATTTATTTTAAACTTATTTATTTATTTAAATTTCTTTTGTTTTGTTTCATTAAACTAGAAACAAACAAACAGGGTATTGCCATTACTCAAGTGTTATTGAGAAGTGATGGGTGTGCTACTGTTTTGCACTCAGGCTCATCATACTGGACTCCGATATGATAACAGATGTGCATCCACCCAGGAAATTACCATTTTCAATAAGAGGCAGAGCAGCAAATGGATTTTCATGCATGGAAAAATAATGTAATAAACTGAGCAAGGCCCTGGCTTGATAGATCATATGGTCATAGAAGGGAAAAAATACAATTTGTTTAAATTTCTGAACCTTCAATAGAGCTATAAAACAGGAACACTTTCCGCTTCCCGTAATAACATAACAAGCAGAGGCAAACCTGTTAAATGCAAGTCTGAAGTTCCAAACAGTTTTTATGAATTTCCCTATAGACAATTTTATATTTAGTACCAAGTATTGAAAATACTTAGGTAATGTGAGGTGTGCTTATTTATTAATTTGTTTTTGTAGTACAGTGCTCTTTCTCAAGAGACTCAAAATGGTGGGAAGAAGGAAAATCGCTTTCAAGCTCTTATAAATCTCTCTATTCCCTGTTTCTGTACTGAAGTAAATGAAAAACTTCACTGAAGTCTAAGGATATCATACAGACCTTGAGGACTGAAAAGAAACAAGAGCAATATAAGTGAAAAGTGGTCTAAATCTGAACATAGAAAACATCAGAAAGGCATTTCATCCAACCTAAAAATTATTTTAAATGCTTCAAAATTAATGTAAAGTTTTAGATGATTATTCAGAGAAGAATATTGGTTAGAAGCCTATTGAATCAAGTAGAATAGAATATTTTATATTCAGATAACAGAATTAGAATATTATAGAGTGATATCAATAATTAGAATAATTATTATTCTAGAATGTATTATATGCTATATAATATATATGAAATACATTCATGTTAACGATTTTCTTCTAGATATCTAGTTTCCAGCCTGCTTGTGTAGCTTGTACTATCACTTTTGCTATGGCAGTTCCCTGTTCTTTCTTTGGTCCCTTGACAAACTCTGTTGAAAAAATACTAGTGGTCCTATGTAGCTGCATCTTAAACTTTGAGTACCTACCAACTTCTAAATAATTACCTTCTTTTTCTTTATTGCTTTAAGAATCCACAAAGGACACATCACCTCTCTCCCAGCTCTGCTATTATCTTTCCTCCCAAAACCTTCTTTACATGCATCCAAGGGGATCTCTTTTCCTATATCCACCTCAAAACTCACATGCATTGTTGTCTTTAGGCACAAATCTTCTTTCTTGGTTCTCTTCTCCTCTACGTCCTTTTGAAAGACAGCAAAAGCTTTACAAAGAAGTAAGATCCAATATAAAGCTTTTAAAAACTGCTTTAAAATCTAATTTTGAATGTACCATCTTTTGTGTTCCTCTTTTTCTTTCATTCATTTAATGTTGATCATTACACTGACAGTGTCCGGAGCCCCATCCTTTCCCATACCACAGCGCTGTGCACAGGAATCTTTCTGCACTGGTGGATGCTACCAGTCATATTAACCATTTGCGTTAATACCTTTAGAATTATATTTCAATGCTGTGTCAGCCCACAGTTTCAGGGCTGCTATCCTGACCTAACATAAAAACACTCCTCCATGCTTTTGCTTTGGTCAAGGAGGGTTAGTTAATGAAAACATGGGCAGTTACTTTCATATGAAAATAAACAGTGAGACCCTTTAAACTGCTGTCATAATAGTGCAATAATTACACTGTCCGCAATTACTGATGCCTAATATCCTTTCCTGTTTTTGTCATAGAGTGCAACGTATGTGGCAAATAAAGGGAATTTAAAATTTTATATGTAATGTAAATAGACTCAAGTCAAATACAAGTAGGGTTTCCTGAAAGTCTAACTTTTAAACATAAATTTTCAATACCATTTCAACACTGCAGTTTGTACTTTGAATTGCATAAATTATTCCAGCTCAAACTCTGACTCAGTTTGTTTGGCCTTATTTAATGTTCTGTCCATTGCATTGTGTTAGGTTCTAATGCTGAATACCATCACTGAATAGCCAGAATGCCACCGGCTCACCACTAAAATATAGCTGCTTAAATTTTACCTGCAAAATATCTGACATGATTGCTCTTACTCATTTTCTCTTTGGAATCAGTTGAGTATATATGACAATCTTATGCCCATAAAAAATATATACACATAAAAAATAAGTAAAGCTGATTTGGCTATTGTGTTATTTCAGGCTTTTGTGAGAAAATTTTTTGTCTTTGTTTCTTTTTTTTTTTTGGTACGTGAATACTGGTCTTTCTCTTCCTCGAGGAATCCCAAAGTAGCAGATGTTTTCAAAGAGTAATGTCTGTAAGTAAGGGATGTTTTCTGTGGAAATATCCAGCTTGGACCTTGCCCTGGCCTTAAGAGTTTAGTTCACCTCACTGTCTAGCAGCTTTCTGTTTCAAGCTTTCAACTCCTCCAGAACAAAGTATTGGTAAATGAAGTATTCCAGCATCTTGTTTTCCCTTTCATTTGCTAACTGAATAAAATGAGGATGGGTGTAATCCAGAGGATGAGAGCTCCTGACTCGACCTTTAAGCTTGTTATGTTTGCATAGCTTAGACAGCAGCCATGTGCCCGCCTTGGGCATGCTCAGCAATTTCTAAGCATGCTGTAATGTTTTTCGGTATCATTGATGAGGGCAGTGTAGAAAAGGGACTGAATTTCAAGCATCGAGACGTTTGCTAGAGACACTGGACAACCTAATTTATTTTTTACTGGTCATCTTGGTCAATTAAGTCTTGTTGGGAAAGACTTGCCAAAAAAGTTCACTGGGTGTACAGCAACAGATGTTTTCTGGGCAGTGCTGAGATGTATGAAGCATTTCTTATGAGATGGAAAATGGATTTCTTGTTCTGTAATTCTGTTCTGACCACAGAGTTTATTCCAGGGTCGACTATTTTCCTAATTTCACAAATCTATTTCCAGCACACTGCACAACTTACAGTAACTATATCCATGAGTTAGGTCACAATTCTTATATATTGTTGATACACTGACAAAAATGTGCTAGCTGCTTCGGTCTGTAACATAGGGCTTCTGCTTTAGGGGGTTTATAGTCTGTTCTTTAGCTGGCCTTTTGCAGGGGAGTGCAAGAAAGGCACTGAGATTTTTTTTCTCACCTTGTAATTCTAAACAGAGTACCCTATTGTTCTTTTGCTGTTTGGTAAGTGACCCAACACACGGTCTGATGCTAGTTCTCACAACTGACTGCAGAGTGGTTGCTTAGGAGGTGGTATGATCTCAGTAAGGGCAAAATGGCAGAATCAGACTCTGCCTTCCAGTCTCTGAGCTGACCTACATTATGGTTCTCAGCCAAACAGAGGACAGTACATCAAGAAAAATCTGTTAAGCTCTGCAAAGGAAGTGGGATGAGTAATTATTTTAAAAAACCTTTGCATTGCTGTTTTAGCATCTTATAATCAATAGGAATCGTGAATTAGCTGAGTCATGCAGACAATCCATTACTCTGAGTGCACTTATTAGAAGCTGCCACACCTAACCCGACCACTCTGGTGCCTTTGCAATTATTTAAAACCAAGTATTTAAAGCAAAATGCATTAAAACCATCTATCATACTGCTTAATCACACTTTGGAGCTGTCTACAGGATAGCAATTCACATATTTGGGGCATTACTAAAAATTATTTGTGAGATAGAGCACACATTTTATAAACACAGCCTTTAATATGTTTGCCAAAGTAATAACTGTAATGGAAGTCATCAGCTTGGACACTGCTTTAAAAACTTGATCTCTATTTACATTAACTTAATTTGAAATGTTGAATGACGTGATGGGTATCACAAACTGCCTAAATAGAAATGAAACGTAATTTATCTCCCAGAAATTGCTCAGCAATTGACAGAATTTAGAAGTATTATATGGCTGGGGAGAGAAAGGACTAATAAACTTTGGTACTAAAAACTTTCAAAATTAATCAAAAAAGATAGTTAACTTAAACTCAGAAAAGGTACACATAGCACGTTCATAACTTTTCAAAACATGGCACAGAGAAAAAACTTTAAAGCAGATATCTTAAAAAATATATGAGTTCTCTTCTTATATATTGAAGAAGAAATCTTAGCCATTCTATACAAATTATTTATTAAACTTAACTACAGAAAAAGTACTTGCATGAGATATTAATGTGTGGTGCAGCATAGCAGATGCAAATGAATGAATCATTGACAGAGAGTAATCTATGTGTGATAAAAATGATGAAAAATTAAGAAATGTCATGCCAGTATTTGTAACTTGAGACAATAAGGAAGCCATTACATTGGATAACTTAAATTTAGCAATTTTCTGCTGAAAGTTCTTGAGATAATATTCTTATGGGATAATGTCTGAGCTGTATCTTGCCTCAGAAAAGCAAGATTTACAAAAGATAGAATCTAAAGTTGAGTGTCTCCAAAATGTCATCTTAAATTTCTGATAACACAAACATTTCCAAAGAGGAATTGTGAACTCAGATCAAAATCAACTTAATGGATATCAGACTTCTGATGAATTTTGTTTGTCATCCTTTGTAACTTTGTATTATTCTATATGATTTCGTATCTTTCTCAATTTTTGTATTATTCTATATGATTTCGTATCTTTCTCAATTTTTGTATTATTCTATATGATTTCGTATCTTTCTCAATTTTTGTATGAGTTGCTTCTTTGTTTTCACAGTTATCACTTGTTCCCTTCATCATTTTTTACATCAGTCAAAGATAAATTATTTCAATGCATTTCGAGTTACACTATTGTTTTTAATACAACTATGTCCAGAAAAAATAAGTGTAAAACATACTCCAGAATGTAGTTAGTTACTCACATGACCTTGCTGTCTATTTTTGGTCATCCTCAAACAAACATCTTCCTGCTCACATAAGTGAAATGATTTGGTCTTTCTGTAACACTTTGAGGAGGGGTAGCTGTGAAAATAAACCCAAAACTTTTAAAGGAATTTTTCTTCATGAACACACTTATTTTAATGAGCCTTCCTTAGATACGTCTTACAAAGATAGTGTGTACCTTCCTCGAAGCGGTTTTTATGGACACTTCAAATAGAGTCTCCATCTCTGTCTTACAGCATGTCAGCAACTGGCTTGCCATGGTGATAAAATATAAGAATTTCTTTACTGAGAGGGTTGTCAGGCACTGGAACAGCCTGGCCAGGGATGTGGTTGGGTGGCCGTCCCCAGAGGTGTTTAGGAAATGGGTGGATGTTGTGCTGAGGGATATGGTTTGGTGGTGTGGATAGGGCTGGAACAAAGGTTGGACGCGATGATATTGAAGGTCTCTTCCAACCAAAACTGTTCTGTGATTCAGTGATTCTAGTTGTTATTGCTTAAAAGACAAACATTTTAAGTGCTCGAAAATCCATTGGATTTTATAGAAAGTGTTCTAAAACATATTGGAGAGAGGAGAGATACAGACATGATGAATGGGCATCTGGTCTTTCTTTGTCTAGTTTATTCCAGCAAGCAAGAGGCAGCAGAGGAAGACTGAACACAAGAAACATTTCAAACTGTGATGGTTCTCCTGCTCTCTGAAGTGTCCAGCAGGCACACCCACAGCACTGCCCTTCATGTCCAAAAAGAGAGCAGGATGAGGCACTGCCTTTCATCTGCCTTCCCACGTGTGCTGCTCTGTGGTGGATGTGTTTTATCAGCATTAGATCTGGGCAGGGGGATCCCAAGCCAGTGATGTTGAACCTGTTTTTTTCGTGTGTTGCCCACAATCAGTTTCAGGCCTCAAAAAATTCCTAGCTTGAAATTTTTGTGTGTCTAATGAGTCAGTCTTTCTGTTGATACCAGGGATCAATTCAAACCCCGGTGCTGTCGGTATCTTGACAGCTAGCCTACGTTATGCACAGATTGCTAGGTGACACCTGGCAGTGTCTCTAATTATAAAATCTAGCTGTTTTTTCACACAGGCTGTATGCTTCCACTTTTTTCCCCGTATTTAATTTCAAACAGTAGCGTATTAATAATGAGGTGTTGTAAGAGTGGCAACAGATCCTGCTATGAATTCCAATGAATGACATCACTTGAGTTGGAGCTGTTCCTGTTCCCAAGCCTATTAGTTTGATCCCTACCTGTACTGACTCTGAGAGTGTGTGCTAGCTTTAGGTCCTTCACTTTAGATAAAATCAGCTTCTGTCGTCCTTAACCTGTTTAAGGAGTGCACTACTTTTATCTTAAATTTCTTGTGAGAAAGAGCTTCACGTAAACCCTTAGCAACAAATGTTAAGAGTATAGATAACTCTGTCTTATTTGAACTCTCCCCTCTCTGTCTTGATCTTTTACTGGTGTTAAAAGGGTGAGTGAAATCATTTTGCACCAAAGTGCTTATTGCTCTGCTACGGGAGTGTAGCACATTGTGTCCTTAGGAAAAGGCACTTTAAACTGATCAACCATAGTTGAGGTGTTATGTTTGTTTAAATATTTGTTGAATTTTGTAAAATTAATTATTAATATAATAATATAATAATATAATGCAATATATTAATACCAGTTTAACTTTCTGCTTTTGATGCCTTTTTCACAGCCTTCCTATCTCGCTATTCCTTGCTTTTTGTGTTAAAGATGAATTCTTTTTCTACTACATCTGAACTTCTCTTTGTGTTCACACACACCTTTCAGCAATTTTTCATCCAATCAATACTTTGGATAAAGATTGATGGAAATGCACACTGGAGAGCAGTTTCATCTTTGTGCTCTAACTAGAAATACATTTAAACTGGGTCATGGCCATTTGTTTCACATGAGCCCAGGCGCTGTGCCACAAACATAGTTAAAAAGGGTGAAATATTTAAGTTAAAAAGACCTATGAAATAACAGACACCTCATCTTAAAAGTGGAAATTGGCCCCTGAAAGCATGTCTGTTGTTTTTCTTTCACAATTTACAAACGGTCTTTTCTGGATAAATGAGTACTGCTAGAACATTTGTTGGACTTGGGAAAATCCAATACATTTAAATTTATGTCCTGAGGTCAAATCTGGGAAAGGAAAGGATTTGCTTACTTATGTGAAAGACAAAGGACATTGAATACTGAAATCACCGAGTGTCTGGGATGATGAGTATTTATTGGATGGGGTCTGAGTTATTGGTTTCTTGAGTTAGCCCAAATGCAAATTAAAAATATTTTCTAATGAGATTTCTGGAATGTACTTAACCTAAAAGTACTCAGTATCATTTTGTCTCACCCTAAATCAATCTGGCAACATCATGGTGGTTTTGTCTTTTTTTTTTTTTTTAAAAAAAGTGGGACTTTACTGTTTGTTTAGTAAAATGATAAAAGTAAAATTGAAAGTTTAGAAGCTCTACCCACCAGTTATCCTGCTTTGCATCTTCTTCAAGTGAAAATAAGCTCCTGATTTTCTTCTTGCATTGTAAAACTTAGGAAGTGATAAGTCAAGAAAAGTGGTAAGTCAAGAAAAAAAAAAGTGATAAGTCAAGTGATAAGTCAAGAAAAGGTCACCTAAGTTCATCAAAAACATGGTCATGGTGGAATTAAACTAAAATGGATGATTAAATTCATATACATCCTTACCTTTCCAGTTGAAACTACAGTTTCAAAAACTTCTCTGACACCCACTATATGAATGATAAAGAAATTGTATGTTTAGAAATGAACAAAAAATAAGTATCTAAAATTTAAGGAAAGTATATTTTATTTAAGTGAATTCTATTTAAGCGAAGTGCAAAGTCCCACACCTGTGGAGGAAAAACATCCATGCACCAGAACACGCTGGGGCCAAGTGACTGGAAAGCAGCTTTGCAAAAACAGACACGGTGGTCCTAGATATAGAGTCTGAGCCATCAGTGTGGAAGGAAGGCATCTTGGGCTTCATTAGGAGGGGAGTTGCCAGCAGGTCAAGGGAGTTAACCCTTCTCTACTGAGCACTGGTTAGGCTACACAGAGTACTGCATCCAGTTCTGGGTTCCCCAGTACAAGATAGATATGGACGTAGTGGGGAAAGTGTCCAGTGGTGGGCCATGAAGATGATATAAGGCTTGGAGCATCTCTCATATAAGGGAAGGCTGAGAGAAAAGAACCTAGAAAGAGAAGGCTCTGGGGACACCTTGTCAATGTCTATAAATATCTGAAGGGAGGGTACAAAGACGACAGGGCCAGGCTTTTTTCAGTGGTGCCCGGTGACAAGACCAGAGATAATGGGCACCAGCTGAAACACAGGATATTTCCTCTGAATATCAGGAAACACTTTCTAACTGTGAAGGTGATTGAGCACTGTCATGGGTTTCCCAGAGAGGTGGCAGAGTTTCCATCTTAGAGACATTCGGGATCTGGACATGGTCCTGGGCAACTGTTTCTCAGTGGCCCTGCTTGTCCTGGAGTATTGGACCAGATCACCTTCAGGGATGCCTTCCAACCCTCAACCATTCTTCTATTCAATGATAATAACTGTAAAAATTAGTGTCAGCAACATACCTAGATTGTTCCTAGCTCTTTCTCTTGTTTTTTTCCCCCCTAATTTCTGTAAGCAAGCAAAATATAATATATCTTGGTTTCTGGTGGAAACTTCAAATTCATGTTTCTAGAGAACAAAATAAAGTCACATTCAAAGAAATGTTCTTAGTATATTCCCCACATGTGGTCAATAGATGTATAGCCATCTAAAGCTGCTCCTGAAGATGCTCATTAAGGCGTTATCTTGCTATATAGAAACAGAAAACAGGATCACCACGATGCCCTTTGAATGCTTAAAATGGAGAATTTTGGTGATAATCCCTGCACTTAAAATGGATCAGCACAGCTGCAACAAGCACTCTAGGATTTGTATGGTCATTCTGGAAGAGTTGACTGAGCTGCTCCTCTAAGTTTGGAAAAAAGAACAGTGCATATCTGAAATTAAATGTAAGAACTGATTTTGATGAAAAATACTCAGAGAGTGGATTTTCTGTCACTAACCATTGAGCAGTTGGTAATCTTGATTACTGTAGCATAGCTTAATACATTTCTCTAGGGCAGAAATGACCTCTCTTCTGCTTTCTTGAGCAAGCTGCCATTTTAATTGAGTCTTTCAGCCCTCCAACTTTTTTCTTACTTAATCTGTGTCCATGACTTTAATCAACCATCTGTCATCAGTGGTGCTTTACCCTACATTGTGTCTATGAACCTTGTAACCTGAGAAAAAAAAAAAAAGACCCCCCAAAATATCAGAAGTAAAAAGAGATACTGCAATAACAGTGAAATAAATAAATATGTACAGTCCTGTAGAATACCTGTAAATTTGTAGAAATTATGGTTGTTTATAGAGGATTGAATTTAGCTGCTGAAATTCTTCATAATCAACATTAATTTCTGCTGTTATAAAAGACTGAGGAAGACATACTGGAGGTAAAAAATTCTATTCTAAGTGGATGGGGATTTGTGTAATCAGGATGGTATTCTTTGGAATCCAGTGTCTGAGAATATTTTAGCAGAAGGTTCAGAGCCAGAGTGTGTTTGTCTTTATTAGTACATTTAGAGCAATTAAAGTAAATATTTTCCAAGGCCTGCTAAGGGTGGCACTCAACTTCTCACACTTTTTAGTTTACACAGGGGGAATTCTAGTATCTCATATACTATTCTGTCCTCTGATTTCTGACACTAGCTATAAGGGCTACTGCTGCATCTACTTACAGTACAAGTCTTAGTACTTACAGGCACTTTTTTTCTTCTAAGCTTAAAAATGTATTTTATCATGTGAACTGAGGGAATGATTAGTGTAACTATTTCTGTGATGCTAGAGGTTCAGATTCTAAAAGGCTTTTTTGTCAATGGACTAGTATAAAGAGGAAAAGATCAAACAGCATATTTATATTTATTGTTTTACTTCTTTTTCAGATATGGACTTTGAACAATCTTAAAATGTATAAAGACATGTAGTATGAATACTGACAGTTTGTTCCTCTTTCGACAGTGCAGAGACTCAAGTGCTGTGAAGACAATCTCACTTGCAGATTGAGTAAGCACTATCAATATTAAAAAACAACTGGAAAGTCTAAACATAGTAAACAGATAGCTGCATATATGACACCTATATCCAGACTTTACTTGGCAGGACTAGTACCAAACAACGCAAAATATTTCTGTTGAACTAAAGGAGGAAATGATTGTTTTGTTTTTGACAAAATAAAGATGCAATTTATTGGGTTTTTTATCCAGGTGCAGTCAAAGAATAGTGATAATGTAAGTGGCTTAATCTGAAGAGGAGCATAGGATTAAATTTCTTTGATATATACAATTATGAGGTTTACATTTGTTATGTGAATTACACTACACTTTTCTGATCAGGCTTAAAGACAGATTCATTGAAATTCTACAGGTCTGAGGTGACTGATCAGTGTAATTAATTTGTGTGATGATTGCCTCAAAGGACAGAGCCTGAAAATGTTCCTGGATCCACCAGGTAAAGATAATGAAGAGTGTGTGGGAATCAGCCAACTGCAGAAACAGTAAATTCTATAGGAGTGGAGAAACCGGAGAATAGCTGAGAGCAGAGAATTGTACATCTGCCAAGTGATGGACTGATACGAGAGCAGACTTAGCTAATTAGTAAAACCTCCATCCTTCCCATCTGGTGGTTTAACTCGTATGTGTGCACAAGCTGATCATTAATCAGGAATTGAATGATGACGCCTATGACTCCTAGACAGCATTTCTATGAGGTGAGCCAAAACAGCTTCCTTTTGGCTAGACAAGGAGTAACAATGCTGAACAGTGACTCAGGGTTGGTTTCATCTATTCTACATATGCTGAATTAAGAAACAAATGAGAAAATACAGACTCGTAAGTCATAATTTTCATAGCCATAAATACATATACTTTTCATTGCACTTTACAGCTATGTTTAAAAACATAGTATGTTTCTGGAGTGGTAAGTGATTCCAAGCAGCTACTCCATCAACGGTCATTCTAGTGTCTGTATCCAAAACTGTGATGTTCAGGATCGTCTTTACCAGTTAGTCTGCAGGTGCTCAGTTTCAACGTAGAGTTTCTTCATAACTGAAGTGTATTTTTTTTCTGGACATGTCAAGAAAAACCTCCATTTTGACAGGGTTAAACATCTGTTTCACACCTATCCTAGCTTGGGATCCAAACCAAAACATTTTCTGCATAAGGTCCAGTAAATCAGGGTCCCACAAAGCAGAGCTACAGGAGGGAGGGTATCTTATCTCCTATCAAGCATTTCAGAGGGAGGTATTGAAGACTATATCCCTTCCCCTGAGGGGCACTCAGACCTATATCTTTCATCTTCGGGGTGACATTTGCTATCAAATGCGAAAACATTCATAATGCCAAAGACAAAAAGTAAGACAAAGTGCTGAGAATACCCATCTGACTCAATAAAGCTTAAGCTTCAGGCCTTACAAGTTATTTCTGTAATTTCTGTGTTTTTGTAATTGATATTAACAAGGAATTATAAATAATTATTTAAAGAGGGACTGACAGTCTCCACTCATCCATCTTCACTTTTTTTGCCCATTTTTTAGTAAAACACTATGATAACACCCATTTAGATGGGCCTCAGTCTTGTTGATTAGAGCAGTCACCATCAAGATGAGATGTGTGTGAACCAGAAAGCAGGAAAAGAATTATGATTAATTCCAAGAATGTTAAAGGTACTACAAAACATTAATTCACATGTGGTCTCCATAACAGCTTCTAACGATGCTATATATTTCACAGTCTAGCAGAAGCCTCCTTAAATTAAGCTTTCTAGTGCTATAAAAATAGATGGGGATAACAAAGGATGAAGGATACTAAGAGAAGACAAAGTAAGAATTTGAAGTGTTAAGTAATAATTTGCAAGAGAAAATACTGGGCTCTTTAAATATTCCATATCAAGAAAATCATGTATTATGATTTGAAAAATTAGGGCCCTGTTTCCCATTTCTTCCCCCTTTTTGGTTGTTAGACTTTTAAAAATAGAAGGGTTATTGTTGCTAGAGGATTAAAGTGGAAGATAGGGGTGGTATTTTAGATCTGTTTTCCATAGGAAGAATAAATACAAATTCAACTTCTCACTAATGGATTTCCTTTTAAGTGCTTGGATAGGACAATATGAATGCTCTGTTTTGATAGTCTGGTAATAAAAATAACAAAAATTAAATTGAAACAGAGAAAATAACATTTCTAGATCAAAGCTAACAAAAGTAAAAGCAGAGTCTAAAATCTCAGCATCATACAAGACAATGAAAGATGTAATTATGTACAGAGTAAAAGAGATTACATTAGTGAAACCTTATATTGTAAAGTTACAGAATACAGTTTCTCACTATGACACTGTACTTTCTGAATATATTACTTTCCGTTTGATGAAGATAGACTTTTGAATTTGATCAGGGCAGTTTTTGACTTGGATACTGAAGTCTTTCTTGGTTACAAAAGTAGCTTGGGATTGCCTAGTCTTTTCAGATATCTTGTGGAGGAACATATTTTTACTCTTTGGTCATTTATTTAGTTTTGCTCATAGATTGTCAGGTAATTATCTTACCTCACACCTGATAAACCTTTATAAAATTATTTATAAAATTTACCTTTACAAAACAGAATTCCTTATTTTCCCCTTGAACCCTTTGTTTTACCTTATTTCAAGAACAGGCAACATAAGAAGCCTTTCTCATTCACTTGCGTCAGACTTGTATTCTGGATGTCTACCTTCTGTGCTGTTCACACCATGTCTAAATTTGCTTTACTTGCTTCTGCTGATCGCTTGGGTCTTGCTATCACCATTATTGGCAATGCTCGTTTCTCCCTGAATTCAGTTCACTGTCTGTGACTTAACTTCCCTTCAGATTGCAAAGCCAAAACTTTCTGATTCCAGGTGAATTCAACTAACACAGCAAATGGAATCACAGTTCTCTCCCCACTTCTACTCATCCTAGAATAACCTTTATCCTGCAAAGCATGACACATCCTTGGGGGTGAAAGATTAGTTGAATCTTTCATGTAAAGGACTGTTTATTTTTGTCAGACTGTATCCATGTTGATAGGTATTTATTCACACAAAGATTTGTGAATGATCTCCCTGTGCCATCTGATCAACTATTTGTTTTTGTCCCATGCCTTCCCTTCCCCATTCTTATACTGCAGAAAATGCTATCCTTTGTTAATCTTTGTTCCAAACAGCTTTGCATAACTTTCCACCTGCAATTTTCTACTTAGATTTTTTCTTCATATTGCTACCGCACATCATTTGCAAAAGATGACTTTCTCATCAATTCATTCTTTGTTCTTGATACAGTCATCTCCACACATTCTTCTGTCTCCACGCTTCAAAACGTTTTCTGAGTTGGTTCATAATGCTGCTCCCTATTCAGGAATTTTACAAGATATATATGACTCTCTGAAATAGAGATCAACTCTTGTACTCTTTGGCCAACTTGTACTTTTTCCTCCAGCTCTCCTCTTCAGACTACATTCTCTTTAGAGATAGAAGCTGGCCTTGCTTTAATATTTGGAAAGTATCCTCTAAATGTGTAGCATAGTCTTCAGTAGCCATTACATTCTGTCCCATGGAAAGTGAGGGTTTTTTTATTATGTGCAATTCCTTGCATGCCAGTTATTCATCACAGTATTTGTTAGAAAAAAATAAAGTCTAATACAAAGAAAACAATTAAAAGAAATACACAAACCAAAATAAATGTATTAAGCACAGGTTTCAACTGACCTCAGCTCAACAAATTAAGGTTGTAAAAGAACAAGTCATATGAGATTTAGCCAGGACACAGGGCTCATAACTGCTTCCTTGCAGAAAGGTCCTTTGAGCATTTGACTGTTTACTTAGGGTCTAGAAAGTGATTAACCTGCTTAAGGAATGATGGATTCAGTTGGGCAAATTGCTCCTCTAGATCTCTTTGTCATGCCACCTTTTATCTGTCTTGTTCTTGCCTTTTGGACAGCATTTGTCTCCTAGTGTGTGTGTGCAGGGCTTTGCCAATGTTGTTTCTATCTTAGCTGTGATTTTGTGATAGGAGATACCATGAAATGCACAAAATATATGTACTGGTGCAAGTCACTCATGTTCACTAGATCCTAAAATGTCTTGGCCAATGCAAACTACAAAAATCTTATTTGGCACAGTTTAGTGGGTGTTCTCTGTTCTATTTCTTCTTCCTCTGTTCACTTTGAAAGCCATGGCAGATCATTTATTAATAATTACCTTTCAGATCTTCTAATATATGATCAAATGATGAGATTTTGAGTGAAATCCAAGGATGGCGTATGCTGACAGTTGTCAATTTAAGTGTGGTTAGTAGTAAAGTAAGGATCAAGCAGGGCGTATTAAAATCCTAGATGTAATGATTGTCAGCATGAAAATAAACTTGGAATGTGTTTTATCCATTTTATGTAAGCAATTTATTTGTACGTCTTGGGATAGATGCTAGGATATTAGCTTATTGTTTTAATTATCATTTGCTACAAATCTGTCTGCTGTGCTACTGATGAGATCTGGTATATGACTCATTTATTTCTGGAAATGTTTCTTCAGTGTACACAGATGGTGTTTATAAATCCAATGTGAGGGGTGAGCTATTCAAGAACAGGAGATCTGCGATGTCAAAGACTTGTCACAGATATTGTTCTCTTGTCTGAACAGAACTATCCTTTCTAGTCTGGTTCTGAGGTGTTTGTATTCACGAAGCTCAGAAGTCAGATGCCATTGACTACTCTTTTGTCTGTGCTAACACATAACTCATCCTTTATGTGGAATGCAGAATTCTCTTTTGTCGATACCTCTTGCCGCAGCTGTTGTCATGGCAACAAGTGGCATCTTTGCTGAAATTCAACTAGATTATAATTTGACCATGGAGTGAAGCAATACATTGTCAAAATTTTAACTTTCCCTGCTGTTGTTTTTAGTCGTTTTGTCTTAAAAACAAATGTGTTCTATTCTTGCATCTAAGGAGGCCTTGGAAATTATTAAGTTATATATTGCTTGTAAAAGCAACAAAGGTCATTACAGGTGTTAATTAAAGGATACCAGTTATTCCAAATGCTCAGCAGTATTTTTCTAAATCTTGATATCTAGATTTTACTGCACTCAGTGGATGTGATTCAGTGCATAACAGTTCCTAAGTCTTTAGCCATGGTGCCACCAATCTATTCTTTTCTCTCATGTATATGTGTATGTATATGTATGTGTATGTATATATGTATACGTATGTGTGTATATATATGTACTATGCTGATATATTTAGTGACCAAGTTAGAGGAAAAATACGCAGTTTTCAAACTGAGAAAGTTTCCTTAGACTTTAGATATTAAAAAGTATTGTTTAATTCATGATTCTTTGCTGCTTGTACATTTTTTACTGTGCAGGCTTCCTGACAGGACATTATTTACATGCAGAAATAAATTCCAGATAAATATTGTTCTGAAAATCATTCTGAGACATATCAGAAAACAGTAATAGTGTTGCTGATAAATTTGGAGGTTTTTTTAATTTTTTGAGAGATCATATAAAGATTCTGCTATTTCAGGGTTTGCTACATTTGATTTAAACTGTGAAAATGCAGCTATAGTTTGCAATATACAATGCCTTAATCACCGCAAGTATGATTTTTTAAAAAAAATTAAAGTGAAATGGAAGGAAAAATGTCCTTCTTTTTCTGCTATAGGGGATCTGTAAGTTTTCAGATTATAAGTTCATGCCATTTTACAGTCTTCTCTCCTGCCTATCTAAATAGAATGTTACGAAAGCTAGGACAGATTAATTCAGAATTTCAGAAAAAGTAACAGCAACTGCTCACTGTGTCTCATTCAGTATGGCACAGTGCTACTGTTTTAGAATGAGGTTGCACAGCATGACTTAATGGCATAGGCCAAAGTAACTTATCAAGAGAATTTTCAGACTTTTTTTCTCTTGCTATCTCATCTTCCCCTCCCACTTCCAGAAGCAGATTTCCCTGCTTCTCTTGTGCTGACTGCATGATAAATCAGTGAAAGTATTCAATTTCTGATTTTAAGTACCATGTTAGTTTGTGAGTTTTTTACCGTTTTCCTGAAACAGATCTAGAAGCCAAGAGTATGTGGGGAGAGTGAAGGGAGAAAAGCAGAGCCTCTTCTTTCAGAGCCAGCAGACTATTACCTCAGCTGAACTGAAATGTCTGATGTCATCTCTAATGAGACCAGTTACCGCATAGCACATAGGAAGTGAAAGAAACATGTTTAGAAGATGCCTTGGAGGAGAATTTCATTGCTGCTGAGAAGGATTTATCGATTTAGAGGTTCTTCCTGGGATGTAAGATAATAAAAATTAACTAATCCTCAAATACAGAGATCTACTGTCTTCCTGGACCAAATTGTGCAGAACTTCCTACTGCAGACTGAGCAGCTCAGGCCTGTACTTAATAGAGCTAAAACCATTAGTGACATTTATTTCTGAACAGCAGCCAAAGAGGGAGATATCCAGGGTATTATTAAGATGGAGATACAGTTGGATGTGACCCCAAACAAGTTTATTCAAAAATTTCCACAGGAATCAATGATACGGAATGTGCAGAGTAATTAGACTGAGAGAAAGCATCCAAGTAAAAGCAGGAAAGGAATAAAGGAATGGTTAAAATATGATTTGCCTAGTTACCATTTTGGTGAAAAAACATCCAAGTGAGAGCAGGAAAGGAATAAGAGAGTGGTTAAACTCTGATTTTCCTAATTATTATTTTGGTGAAATTATGATCAAATCCCCACAAATTTCAAAGATATGTGCAAATGGGATGATATCCGATATCTACCTATTGAAGACGAAGAGTTCCCTTAAAATTGTGGAGGAAATTGAAGTTTATTGAATGAGGTGATAGAAGTAGTCGCCTTGCTAGAAAAAAGATCAGATGCTAAGAACCTAAGCTATAGAACACAGATTTGAGTGTGAAGTTACTTGCATCTTTTAGGATTTTTCTTAAATAAGGGTAATGTAGTTGACCATAAATGCTCTTTGAAACATTGCTTTTTTTCTCTTTATATTCTACAATTGCGGGTTACAACATTGGTGGTTAATACTGAAACAGCAATTATTTCTCAGTTATGCCTGGGGATGTTTCATAGTCCATTTTGAGCAGTTGTAAGTATTCCGTGAGAAAGCAATAACAATGATAATTTTCTCTAACTGCCCATTTACAACCACAGAGGTGATGCTTGAAATGATTAGCTCTGCCAGGAGGAAAATACTCATCTTCCATTGTTCTAAGTTCTTTTCTATGTTTCCTGTTCTGAACTTTTCTACTGCAATTAAACAACTTGAGTTTTCATGCTAAAACCCAGCCTTTTACTCTAATTGTAATTATGTTCTTGAAATTTTTCATACTAAACAGTGGCATTTCTACTTGGAGATGATTTGTGACTGGAAAGTGTTGAATCATACTTAAAGGCACTCTGTGCAAGCATGGCTTGTAGGTTTGACCCTTTAACATTGCTTAGAATTCTATTACTCAGGGTGCTTTATTATTCAAGGTACAGGTGAAAGGAAGGGGAAGGAAAGCCAAGTACCTCTCATATAACTCTAAAAATGGAATTGCTAGAAATTATTTTTTTTATTTTTAAAGATCAGTTATCCTAGTAAACCAACTATATTGTCAAAATTTTGCATTTCTGACTGCTGATGCAGATAG
The DNA here is from genome assembly GCF_000703405.1 of Apaloderma vittatum. Lineage (NCBI taxonomy): Eukaryota > Metazoa > Chordata > Aves > Trogoniformes > Trogonidae > Apaloderma > Apaloderma vittatum. Next base: position 63,684 of record NW_009717502.1, on the reverse strand, counting down.
TACGTTAGAAACCTGGTTCTTTCTGTACTTACTCCAAGAAGCAGACATCAAAAGACCTTATTTGTCCCGTCTCCTCCTCTTTCTGCCCATGCATCTGTGAGAAAGCAAATCTGATGTCTTTCAGTTCACTCTCACCAACTGGTGCATCAGCCCAGTGCGATGTCTAGGCTGAGAAACCCCCCCAAGAAATATGATCCTGCGACTGTGGAAATCTCCCAGAAATCCCAATCAATCAATCCTCCTCAGCTCAGGAATTACAGACATTGTGCTAATGACATAACTTTCAATGCCTCTGACGTAATGGGGGGTTAGGAGGGAAAGACAGAGAAACTAGCGATGCATTCCCATCTTCTATGTCTTTATGTCTGCTTCTACCTTCATCTGCAGTGGAACAAATAAGGTGTAGTTTGACAGATGTGTGTCTTGCAATCAAACTTTTAGACAACGGTTACAGTTGATCAAAGTTCCCTTTGTGTTTGAGACACCCAGAATGCTTCCCCCTGTACAGATGTGATGTGATGTAAGAGAAGGTGATTTCATGCTGTCTTTATCCCCCCGTGGCTCACTCTCTTCCATTTGGTTGATGATTGTAAAATTCCAATACCTGTTCAATCTATTGCCCAATATGGTTAAAATTTCTAACAGGTTTGAAGGAGTTTATGAGGAGACCAACAGACAAACATGAATATTGCTACTTGCTTGTGCGTGTGTATAGTGATGAAATAGAAAACTTGCTTCCTTAAGAAGATGATGGGAAAAAAATAATTAAAGTTATTTGTGAAATGACATCCATGGTAACTCTTTAGCTACTACCTTCAACAAAGTATTGTGGGTTTTTTATTGATTAAAATTTTTAGATTTGCATTGTCAATTAACCTAGAAGTTATGTAGAAAGCAAGGTTATTACTGTTGTTAAGCCATGGGACTTCGGCCAAGGTATTATTAGTGACTGATTAGGAAGCCTGACTGCAATACATCCTTCCATTTCTTTAATTAAATGGAAATGTAACATCCTCTAATGGACTATGGAATAGTGCTGCCCACCACTAGATGCTCTGATTGTAACTGGAACTTACACATGGTGGTAAGAGGTGAAGAAAGGACACGCTAGCTTTGAGTCCAGCCCTGCTGAAACTTTTCAGTGATTGATCTGGGTCCCAGTTCAGCCTTAATAATGTGAACACACCAGAGCACTGGAATAATGCAGCTGTACTGATTTGAGCAATGTCTGAGGACCTCAGGGTGCAGACAAGTCTCCCTTCCATCCACTCATGTAAGCAGATTTTTTTGGTTCTCAGAACAAGACCCAGTGGAGTTAGTACTAAGATGGGTAACAATCATGAGTAGCCAGTGACACAAGCTGACTATCTAGATGTATCCAAGATCTTGCTTTTGTTCTCAGATACATTACTCAAGGTTGCAGATTGAGGCCTCTACTAATTTTTCAAATCATAGAAACATAGACTGTTTGGAGTTGGAAGGGACCTCTAGAGACCATCTAGTCCAAACACCTGCAAGGCAGGATCACCTAGGGCAGGCCACACGGGAATGCATCCATATTTTGAAATAACCAGCTAGAGCTCATTTTTTGCCTTTAACACCATTATTGCCACAAGATGTGGAATATGAATGTTCAAAGCCTTCTCTGACTGAGGTAAACCTCGCATTTTCTCTTCTAGGAAAATGACCTAGAAAAGTTGAAGAATCCTGGCCGGACTGAGCCTTTGGCAACTACCTGAAGGGAAGTTGTAGTCAGGTGGGGGTAGGGCTGTTCTCATGGGCAACCAGGATGAGAGGACATGGTCTGAAACTGCATCAGGGAGGGTTTAGGTTAGATATCCAAGACTTTTTCAGGGAGAAGGTGCTCAGGCATTGGGATGCACTGCCCAAGGAAGTGGTGGAGTCACCGTCCCTGGAGGTATTTAAGGAGAGGCTGCATGTGGCACTTAGTGCCGTGGTCTGGCCGGGGTGGTGCTGTTGGGTCATAGGCTGGACTTGGTGATCTCAGAGATCTATTCCAGCCTCAACAATTCTGTGATTCTGTAATTTTCAGAGATAGGGAACATGATGCTGAAGCCCAATGATCAGCTCAATTTCTAGACAGAAAGAAAGACCTAGGTTCTGATCCTTTCTTCACCTCACACAAGGGAAACAGTGTCTGACCTCTGCTATGACCGCATGTTAAGCTTTGGTGAAATTCATGAACAGGGGCTTTCAGACCAGAGCTTCTGTTTACAAGCTTTCTGCCAAAGCTGTGCTTCAAGCAGCTGACTGACCTGGCACCACCTCCCTCGCTGTATGCGGCACTGAGCCCTTCTAGAAAGACCTTTCACAATGAAGCAGTCAGTTTAGTAAATCAGATCTTAAGGAACTGCAGTTTAAGGAGTGCTGGATTGTTCTTCATTTTTAATTGCTTTCTGATGACTTTGTTTCAAGATCCTTTGTAAATTACGGTAGTGAAGACCAGATCTTTTCCACTGCAATTCAGGGTGGAATTTCTAATTAATGCATTGTATTCCTTAGCAACCAAAACATTTCTAGACACAAATGAGACCAACACTAATGACACTACCCAAAAAGACAATGATTCAGAATCCTCACTGAAGATGATTACTGCAACAGATTTTATTTATGATTGCATGAAACAAAAATAATTATAAGGCTGTCAGATATGAATATTGAGACAATGAAAAGAGTAGAGAAATGCATCTAGTATCTGATCCTTCTCACCCTCCAGAAGGTTTTAGCTTGTCTGACTTTCCCATGACTTTTTATGTTGTCTTATAGGTATTATGCTATTAAAGAACTCAGAATTATACCAATACAGTATTCCCTGGCATTTCATTTAACACTTCTTGATGTGTTTAACCTATGCTATTTGAAGGCTCACTATTTTCTGCTTTGTATTTTTCACTCTGCTGTTATCTGGTACTTCCCACTGTCTCCAGTAATGGCATATCAGCCTTTTTTTTTGAGTAAGAAGTGAAATTGTAAAATTGTATGTTCTAGAAAACAATTTTGTAACATGTTCTTGATTTTACCAGAGGTCTTCACAACTGTAATGTTATACACGTAATTTTATATTTTTAAATCTCTGATACAGTTTAAATTTGAGCCTGTTTTCTTCCAAAGAGAAGAAACATCTTTTTACAGGTGAAACAAATGATGGTATCATGAGGGAAACAAATAAGGAGTTGTTAAAAGCAGTATTTTGATCTAGTTTGGCTACTACACATAAAATTTATGAAATACATAAAGGTCTATATTGGTCCTTGGGAAAAATCTTTAAAAAATTTTTTTAAAACAGAAAAAAAAAATTTCTTATTTAATACAGTCAATTAAGACACAATATCATCAAAGTAATAGCTAATGATATAATTAACACTGTTCGGCTTTGCTGCATTTGGGACTGCGTAGCTCAATGCTCCATGTGCATGCACAACATGGCTTAGTCTAAGTAAAAAATGTGGAATAAAAGCAGAGATATATTATGTCCATCCTGCAATTTCAGCATGGAAAGCTGAGACTTATCCACTGATAAACTGTGTTTTGAGAAATGTAAGGATGGAAAATAAATATGGAAATAAACTCATGCTGCTTCTTCTCTGCACTAGCAAATAGTGCCTGGAGAGGGCACCTGGGTCTGCTGTGTGGTTTTCCACCCAGTTAAATTGTTAGAAATATAATGCGGTCCTGGCCTTACCATGGTCCCAGTCTCTAACCACAAGCACTTGCATGAGCTCAAGTGTAACTGGGAGCTTTGACTTTTGAAGTATTGTATGGGTTGGATCGACAGGAATATAGTTAGCAGGAGATGCTGTGTTTTATGTATTCTAATAACACTTCCTCTGCTGTGTTTAATTTACAGGACCAAGGGGAATGCTGTATGGCTCTAGATAATCTTTGCTGTTGGCTGTTGTCATCATTGAGAAAACAGTTGGGTTCTTTTTGTAAAACAAAATTTAATAATAGTTTGTATTGTACCCTCACTTAAGGAGTGATGGAGTAGCTGGCTGGTGTTACAAGGGTTGTAGTCAGAGGTCTCTACGTTCCTGGTGAGCAGAGTAAACAGCTTCTGCGCATCAGGTAGCTTGCCCATGGGTCAACTGTGGCAGTCCTGCATAGTCTAGTCCTCCAGGTATGACATGTGCATTGTGTTTCCATACCTGTTTCTGTTGATGTAGCACCCTGGTGTCAGTAAGATATCCTGGTTCCCCTCCTATTTATCTCATTCTTGGATATGTAGATGATATTTACTGATGATATTCACTATCATAGTGAAGCATCTTGAGATTGATAGATGCTATGGAAGACTTATATTAGTAACAAGAGGGGAGTTCCTGCCACAGCTGTAAATCTGGATGAGAAACATCACACTGAATAATTTGAAAAACCTGCAGTTTTCTAAAGAAAACTGAACCATATTGTGGGACTGCATCAATTCTAACTCTGTTTTTGACAGGCATGTGTCAAAATGAATTATTTTACCTTTTAATTTCATTTCAGTGATGTCAAACTATTTCATACCATATCATTAATTTTTCATTCTCCTTTGCCTTTGACTGCTTATGGATAAATTGTATCTGTGAGCTCTCTGCTGGACTCTGTCCTGTGGGTTCTCCTACCAAAGTTAGCTTTCTAACCCAGGTAGATAACTTGATGATAAACCTGCTTGTCCTCACAGTCTGATTAGGAGTAAAAAGGGCTTTTTACTCTTCATTTGTGGTTTCTCAAGAGAAGTAACATTCTGTAGATATCAGTCCTTTCTGTATTCAAATCTTTCTGTGTGGATCCTCACAAATCTGTCAGTCTTTATATGGAGCTCTTTCGTGAGTTTGAAATGCTCTGACTGCAGGAGAGTGCAATGCAGTTAATGTTAGAAGACACTTTTCTTCAGGAGTCCTGAGTGTATAACTAATTACAAAGGCACAGAATAACATCTCTTAAATTGATGTACTGTTCATTCATCCAAAAGTACATAGGGTATATACAGCCTGGGGTTTACCTATTGCAACATTTTGTTGAGATTTGAGTCTTAAAAAATGACCTTAGCTCTGTGCCACAGCACTGCAGCAGCTTCTGTCTAACTTGGCACAGAGAGACAGACTTTCCTCCTCCTGAGTTCTGTGACTGTTTCAGCTGCACATTCTCATCTATTTTCCTCTAGGCCAAGGTCCTTAACAGTTCAGTGGTCTTTCTAACCTTGAGAAATGGGCTGGTGAAAGATATTTCTTGCTGACTGGTTTACCAATTATTTCCCCCGAGGACTTCTCATGAAGAGATACTCATGATGACATTACTTTGTTTTCTGCTTGTTATGGCTAGCAGCTCTCTTTGATTTAACTTCGGATAGCTAATGAAAATAATGTCAAACAGGTAAAAGGAGATGCATCAAACCTTCAGACATAAAATAAGGAGAAAAATAAATACTCGAGAAAACTAACTGCATATGATAATGATAAGGATTCTAAGAACATATTTTCACACCTTGAATTTATTCATGAAGTCAGACTTCAGCTAGGCTAGGTAAAATGAGATTTTGATATGCTAGCATTTGTGTTAGATTTTTATTTTTGCTTTTATAGTACATTTGCTTAGTTTTTATCTCTTCTCCCCACTGTTTGTTTCCAATAAAATCCTTCAAGGCTGGATCAGGAATAGGAATTGTACAATAGCCAAAGGTAATTGTCTGGAGAAAAGCCTGCTCTGTTAGGACAGTCAAGGACCACAGCATAATTCTAGTTGCTTAACAGTGTCCTCCCCCTATTGTTGTGATAGCCATTAATTGGGAATGCAGGGAAATGTAGAAAACACAAGGATAAGTTTTAAAACATTGATCTGTTGCATTGGAAGAACTATTCCCAAGTGTTTATTTGGAAGATTGACAGACCACCTTGCAAGGTAGTATAACCAACTTTGGAAAAAAATACTAAAAGAAATGGGGAACTGGAAAATGGGATATGACAACTTTCATCAATAAGGACAGCTAGGCAAAATTTGTGTGGTAGGTAATACCATGTCTGAGTAGTAAAATGTATACTGCATTGACATATGAGAAAATTACTCTGAGACTGGAGAACGTATGAACTAGCTGAAAAATGATTAAATGAGTAAGGAGCTGAATAAAGAATAGATGGTAATAGACAGATAAAGGAAATGTGGAAAAGTGGTTGTATAGTTTTCCTGAGGGTATAGTTTTGAACTTGTAATTTTTAATGTTTTAATTAATGGTGTAGATATGAAAACAAAGGCAAGAAGCTTTAAACCCCTCATATGGGCTGTTTCCAAAGCATCCTTCTTTATTGGCTTCTGCTCCATTTCCTGTTTCAAGTAAAATGGCCCTTAAGTCCTTTGTTTGATACACCAGGAAATAAAACCTCCAGTATTCACAATTCTGTAAGCCTCCTGGAGATTTCTTGCAGAAAATATTTCTTTTTGTGATGCCTCAAACACTCCATCTTCTCGTTAATCGATCAAACTACCAATTTCCATTATCAATCAACTCCACATTTGTTTAGCTAAACTCTATAATTCTTATTCCTATCATCCACTGGAGGTCAAATGATGGATCCTGTATACTCAAGAGCAGTCTTTGTAAAACCTGTATAACGCTGTTAAAGGTTAAAAAAGCATTCAATTATTTATTTGGTGTATAATTGCTGGGATTTCTTTGATGTTATGTCTATTTCCTCTGTGGCAAAGCCTGTGCTAAACTAGTATGTAGAAATGCTTTGTAGCTAGGACAAGATACAAATCCCTCCTGCTTCACTTCAGATTGTAAGACAAAGAAAACAGTTTGATAGCTTTCTGAAAAAACAAGCCTACTCTAATTCTTAGATGTAATCGTAGATTCTTGATTTTCTAGGAAGAAGGAGAAATTCTCTCCAGTGATTTATGACAGATTTTAGTAACAAAAGAATTTGCTGCTGAGATGAGTGTCTGCCTACTGTTACTGATTATTTTTTCCCCAGTACCTTTCAAAATATAATGAAATTTTGGCATTTGGATAGCCAAACAAAACTTAGAAACTAACTTATCTGTTAACAAACACATCCTGTTTCTATTTGAAATATGATTACTGAAATGCCAAAATAGGATTCTTAGCAGGCTAATACATATTTTGTATGCCATAATTCAGGAAGGAAATATTTTCACATGTTTATGTTTTTGAATTAGAGTACAAAAAATAAATAAATACAAAGGATTTAATTTTCAGTATTAATTGCATTGAAGAATCACAAATTTCCAGGAAAATAGTAATGAAATTTTTAATTAAGTTTCATTAAGAATCTACACAATAATGTGATGTATTTTCAGATAATATGCTAGCTACTAATTCTTCCAATCTGTATTTATTGTCAGTCAAGTATTGATAGGTAATAATTTTCAAATTACTACAACCATAACAGACTTAACACTTCTGTTTTATTACATGATTTCCAGTTAGATGTCCTGATGCTAAATCATAGAATCATAGAATGGCCTAGACTGGAAAGGGACCTTAGAGATCATCTAATCCAACCTCCCTGTCATGGGCAGGGACACCTCTCAACTAGATCAGGCTACTCAAGGCTCTGTCCAACTTGACCTTGAACACCTCCAGGGAGGGGGCAGCCACAACATCTCTGGGCAATTTATTCCAAAGTCTTGCCGCCCTCGTACTGAAGAATTTCTTCCTAAGATCTAATCTAAATCTATTCTCCTTCAACTTAAGCCCATTTCCCCTTGTCCTGTCAGTGGACACTCGTAAAAAGTCCTTCCCCAGCCTTCCTGTAGGTTCCCTTCAGGTACTGGAAGGCAGCTATTAGGTCCCCCCAAAGTCTTCTCTTTGCAAGGCTGAACAATCCCAGCTCCCGCAGCCTGTCCTCGTAGCAGAGGTGCTCCAGCACCTGGATCACCCTTGTGGCCCTCCTCTGAACACGCTCCAACAGATCCACGTCCCTCTTATGGTGGGGACACCAGAACTGGACGCAGTATTCAAGGTGGAGTCTCACAAGAGCAGAGTAAAAGGGAAGAATCACCTCTCTTGACCTGCTGGCCACACTCCTGTTGATACATCCCAGGATGCAGTTGGCCTTCTGGGCTGCATGAGCTCACTGTTGACTCATGTTGAGCTTCTCATCTGTCAATGCCTCCAAATCCTTCTCTTCAGGGCTACTCTCAACCCACTCTGTGCCCAGTTTTTATTTGTGCCTAGGACTGGCCCTACCCAGTTGCAAGACCTTGCATTTTGACTTGTTGAAGCTCATGCAGTTTGCACTGGCCCATTTCTCAAGCCTGTCAAGGTCCCTCTGGATGGCATCTCTTCCCTCAGGTGAGTCCACGGCACCACACAGCTTGGTGTCGTTGGCAAACTTACTGAGGGTGCACTTGATGCCATTGTCCATGTTGCTGTCAAAGATACTGAACAGCACTGGACCCAGAACAGACCCCTGAGGAACTCCACTTGTCACTGGTCTCCATGTGGACATTGAGCCATTGAGCACAACTCTTTGAGTGCGACCATCCAGCCAGTTCTTTATCCACCGAGTGGTCCATGGTCAAATCCGTGTCTCTTCATCTTAGAGACAAGGATGTCATGCAGGACAGTGTCGAATGCTTTGCACAAGTCCAGGAAAATGACATTCATTGGTTTTTCCATGTCAGCCAGCGCTGTAGCTTTGTCGTAGAAGGCCACTAAATTAGTCAGGCACGACTTGCCCCTAGTGAAGCCATGTAGGCTGTCACCAACCCCCTGATTATTTTTTATATGCCTTAGTACAGCTACCAGGAAGGTGTCTTTTCACATGTTTTATTAAATTTTAGTACCGTTGTCTATTAACTTCACTCATTTGTTTACCAGGAATAAATTTTGATACTTCTTTAAGCAGTCTTGACAGAATGCAGGAAAAGATATATTTATTTGTGCAAAAAGCACTAACTCACAGGCATCCCATTTATTTATGCGTGTCTTGTTGTGACAGGTGGCACTGAATATGTATACACTGGTATATGAAATGGGACTGAAAAATATCTTATTCTTCATAGGTACATGAGTGTTAACCTGCTGATGCTATATGCAAGATTTTACATTGGTGGAAAAGGCATCTCACAACTGAAGGGTGATAATGGACATTCAGACTCGTTTTTCATAGTAAAGAAAAATTCAAAAAGGCTGAATAACCTCCGTGTTTCATGATTTACACGTCTTAGAATGAAACTAATTTAAATTTAGATATTGCTGAGAGGGAATTTAGATATTGCTGAAAGGGAGCACTCTTGAGTGTGGGGAACTCTGAACCCGGGGGAATTCGGATAGACAAATTTAGCACTGACTCATTTTTTTTCGAGTCACATACATATCTGTATGCAAAGTCAGATTGAATAGCCTAAAGCTGAAAATGTAGCATTCCAATTTTAGCTGTTGCTAGACAAAGGGAACTAAAAATTGCAGCTAGGTGAAGATTATTAGAAGATGTCAGTGCTTTTAAAGTTTCTTTTGAAAAAGTAAAAGGTGGGAATAGCACGACATAATTTTCTAAATTGCTTCACACGTTGTCTATTAGTAGACGTCGCACTGTACATTGCGAACAGTTGTTTCTGTTTGATATTATGGCAGCATCTGGTAGAGCTGGACATGTCTGTGTTTTGTTAGGTGCCCTGTAATCATTGAAGGAAGGAGAAGTTTCTTTGGACTCAACCCTAAGTCTCAATTGTGTTTACTTTTATATCAGTAAAATTACTGATGAAAAAGAGTTGAAGGTTCAGAAGGATCAGAAATCCTCTAGTGCCACAGAATTTCTTGTCTCTCCCCTTGGCGGAACTGAAACTTCTCTATTTCACTGCAATTCTTTGTTTGTTTTATTTACATGAGTCTATGTGCATATGTATATGATATTCCATATTGCACAGAGATAGAAGTTGCACAGTAAAAGCAATAAGTCATATATTTCTTCCATATTTATATTTTGTTTCCTTGCAGGTATTTATTTATGTGTACATAACAAACAGTAAAGAGTAAGGATAAAGTACAAAAACTTTCTGCTTTTACCTGTGCATTCAAAAAATTATATATCTTTTCTGGTGCTACTAAATTGTCAGAATTGCTTCTTTCAGTGGGCTGCCAGGCTGAGAAAACACTCAACACAGCATGCCAAAGTGTTCCTCAAGACAGCAGTGGCGTTAGACACCTGCACGCTGAGGAAAAACAGTCAAATGTAAGAACTGAAAAAGTGATGGTCGGAAATTACAAATGGAACTAAGTTGTTTTATTTTTCTTCAGTCTCGCACTGATTGTTTGAAATATCTTCTATATTTGTATGGCACAGTTAACCACTTTCTCTTATAAAACTACTTTTTTTCCTCCTTTCAGGCATTCGTGACAGAAAGTAAAGGCTTGAGGCTTTTGCATTGATGATTTATTTTCTATTTGCATCATGTATTTTACATGACCCATGACATTTTTCTGTTTCTATTACACCATATTTAGTGGTACAGGACAAACATTAGTAAATCTAACATGATCGCTAGTGTTTTCAGGGCTACTGAGACATTTCTATTTCAAGATGGACAGAATAGCCAAGAGCTAGAAATAGAAGAACTCTGAGTTCATCTTTGAAAGTACATAGGAAATTAATATTAGCTTACTACTGCAAAAAAAAAAAAGATAAATTAGAACAGGCACTCTGCCAAATGTCACTTTGTAACTGTTTTACAGACTATGAATAAAAATAAGTACTAAAAAAGTATGATTTGATGCAGTATCAAAGATCATACTGAACTCTAAGGATATGTTCACAAGCAAGTGCTGAAGTGCTTTGCCAAATCATAATTAAACTGAGCACATGCAAAATGACAGGTATGTAAACAAACCCCCTTTCCATTAAGGACAATTGATTAACATAATTATGAACTATCAAAGGAACAAATAACTTTTTAAACTAGAGCAGGGTAGTTTTAGATTAGGCATTAGGAAGAACTTCTTTACTATGAGGGTGGTGAAACACTGGAACAGGCTGCCCAGAGAAGTGGTGGAGGCCCCATCCCTGGAGATACTCAAAGTGACGGGGCTCTGAGCAACCTGACCTAGTTAGAGATGTCCCTACTCACTGCAGGGGGGTTGGACTAGATGACCTTTGGAGGTCCCTTCCAACCCAATGCATTCTATGAATCTATGATTCTATGATAACTAGTTCAGTGTTGGACAGAACAGCTAGTTACTTCATTGGAAATTCCGATAATAAAAGTGTTTAAAGATTGGATATTTAAGTGATACTGTCAATGATGTTTCTGCTATAACAATTGCTATTTTTCTTACCTGAAATTGTACTTAACATTCTTTTGTTTCTTTTCAAAATAGACTGAGGGCATCACTTTCTTCAAGTGCTGAAACTTAATGACAGTGATAACAAATGTTCTGTCAAATAAGTTGAACAAAAGGTTATTATTATGAGTCTACGGCAAATAGACTTGTGGAGTACTGAAGCAGAAGTGAGGAGAAATGAGTTCTTTTTCTTTGTTTTCTCTGTGGGGTGATATGATCACACAGTATAAGAAAAGCAGGTTTCCAAAGCTTTCAGGGAAGCTTATCTTTCTTATAATAAAAAAAATATATCTTCTTATAACATTGCCGCCCCTATAACAACTAGTACAGGTAGGTACTTCATAATAAAACATCAACATTGGCTTTACATCGCTAACCATTTAAAATGCATATTTTATTTCAGAAATTAAATGAACAATTTTAGATCATTTTGTGCAGGTATCATACAAATGTTCTTGAAAGAGAGGAACATAAGAAAATGTGAAATTGAACTACTGTAGAATATTTCACAGAATCCTGCCATTGCACATCAGCAAACGGAACATCTGGTACAGGTCAGATTGTTCCGGTTGACATAAAGAAATCAAGAGGAATATTTAAACTACACCAGGATTTGAATCACCTTCAGGCTTATTTATATAAATTTAAACAGAGTGTAACGGAACCTCGCTGCCAGTGGCTATAAAAGGCAGCCTGGGGAGCGCCAGAGGCCAGAGAGGGAGGACTAGGCCTGGGACGGTGGTTTGGATGGGAGGACACCCAGGGAGGACTCTAGGGCTTGGCCAGCTCAAGTGCTGAGTTCAGTTGGTAGTCATCACCCTCTCAGAAGGAGCTTAACTGTAGTATCCACCTGGCAGAAACGTTTGCCCTCAGTGCCCACCAGAAAGGCTGTGGCAACCCAGACAGAGCTCCCAGCAGTCAGCAGGTTAAGAGGGATGATTCTGTCCATCTGCTCTGGTGAGATCCAACTTCGAGTGTGGTGTCCAGCTCTGGAGTCCTCACCACAGGAAGGACACAGACCAATTAGAGCAAGTCCAGAGGAGGATTATAAAAGTCATCAGAGGACTGGGGCTCCATCACTAGAGTACTAATGAGATTTTAAAGCTGCTGTTTTTCACTACCTCTTGAAAAAAAAGCAAGAACCTATGAAGTTGGAAGCAGACAGATCTCGCCTATGTACAAGCAGATAATACAAATTGACTTTAAATGACTATACCAGGGTGGTATTTATGTATCATACTACATGTCGTATTACTTATGGCAAATGAAGAAAGACTGGTGCTTCAGGGACTACTCTCCAAGGGATAGTCATCAGTGTCTAAATATGCCTTGCCTCTGAAGGAAGAGTGGAACTGTTGCAGCTTACTTGAATTTAGACTTTCATGTTTAAACTTTAGGTGCAGCAGCCAGTCTGACAGGAAACCTTGTTTATCTGCTTGTAGTTGTTTTTCACATGAACTGAGAATAATCAGGATGGCACTTCGATTTTGGAGTCACATCCCGGCTCTTGTTTGAATTCACACAACTCTGCTCCTTGTGTTAGGCTAGAGCTAAAGCACCGGAATAAATATTTTAGAGAGCCAGAAACATTTAGGTACGTATCCAAACCAATTTACTGACCCTTTTGGATTTCATTCAAGCTGTCTGTTTAGCTTGAAAGAAACAAATGTAAATTTAAAAAGGAAGAAATGATGCCTGAAGCCTGTACTATTTTGAGAGAACTTATAACTATGTTTCATCCAGGTACAGGATCCTGATGTAAAATTATACAAAATGCTACAATTCTGACGTCAGTCACGAGAGTGTTGCAATCCTCAGTCTTTGTTTGGGTTCTTTCTGAGATGTCTGACAACAAGAATGATACTGAGAATTAATCATGATTTATTATTCCATTGAAGCCTAAGCCACAGATAAGTCTCTGTTTTGCTTATGTTTGTTTAAATATTAACATCCAACAAGAAGATACAGGAGGCAGATCCAGTGAAATTCTTATTCAGGTAACTACATGTAAATACTTCCAAAAATGGCTTATAAATAATGCAAATGATACTCGCTGAAAATCATGAATGGCTCTAACATCAGTGTGGGATTTCTGTTGTTTTTTTCTGAGACCTGCCAATAAATGATGGACAGATTCAAGAAATTTATATGTTTTTCTATATATCTGAGATTAAACCTGGATAGAACTTAGATGACTAGGCTCCAAACTCTGCTGAAAAACACGCAGGCTTTCAAGTGCTTATCCCATGAGTGGATTTTGAGCTCAGAATGTCTTCGGGTCATATCTTTATCTTACAGCTCTTGTCAGGTGCACACACAAGCATAAAGCCTAGGAGGAGCAGCCCTGTGCATTGCCTGCTGGACACGTGTAGGTGGGTCCCTCTCCCTGCGGCCTGATTGTGCATTTTAGAGGGACGCTCTCTCAGGCTTTGCAACCCTCTCCAAGGACCAGTCATGAAGCATTTAGGGTTTGCATCCCTGGGCTTGAAGGCAATTGAGTCCTTCCTGGAAGGCAGCCCTAACTGCTGGATAGTATTGTGAGGCTGATGCAAATGTCATGTTTATGACACAGAGCCTTGCTTTCCTTCTCATCTGCTCTGACGTAAAATGGGGAGACGTTGCACATACCCTCTTTAATTAGAGAGGACTGTGGAGCATTTTTAGCTTGAAAATGGGATGGACATTTACTTGACAGAAGAAATATATTTATAAGTTAGCATATACACATGTATGTACGTGTGTGGGATTAAACTACTGTGGTAATATACTTTAAAAATACACCATATGTTTCATAATTCAAGCACAATTAAAATATTTTTGATAATAGCTGAGGTTTTCTTGAGACAGTGATTACTTAAGATCACTATAGTTTTCACATGTGTACTGTGGATATGAATAAGTTTTGTGTATTAATTATAATGACTGGTATAAGACATGCTCTTGCCCTATAGTCTTTGTAATAACAGTTAAATTATTATGATGAGAAAAGCAATTCATAAATATTGCATTAGCAGCGGTGACTGAGGAAACGGTTTGCAGTTCCAAGGCTATCACTTTCATTGATTGTAGCGACAATAGAATTGCTGGCAGTTATATTTTTTATACTAGACTTGAATTTAAAAATAGAATACCAACTCCCTGGTTTGCGTCAGATTCAGTTATTTATCTCTGATATGAAAGAGATCATGATCTGGAAGAATAGACATTAATTCATGTGAGACTTAAATCCATGATTTTTAGGAGCAGTCTACCTAGAAATAGTTCACATTAATTGAATTTGTCAGATTTATACTGCTACACATGATATGTCCTGAGGAATAGGGTGAAGCATTTACAGAACTGTGACGTAAAATTATGTCTGTATGCGGTACATCTGAGCATCTCTGCTCCTCTCATTGTATCAGCAGGTCACACCAAAGTGTAATCCTGTGTCATGAACTGATTTCCAAAGACCTCCTTTGCCTGAGGCAGAACCTTCTAGTGCTGGGGCAAGAAAGCGATAAGCATCTCTCATTAATACTTGTCCTGTTGCTGTGGATAAATTCCCAGAGCTCAGCAATCTCTGCTCACTAGAAATGTTATAAAACATTTGCTGCTGTAATCCATTTTGGATTTCATGGGGTCCTTGGAAATACTAAGTGAAAAATGTTGATCTGTTGTGTAATTCAAGTGAATATTGAATCATGTCAGTTTCCTTTATATTTCTTTTTTTTTTAAATTTTTCAATCTGCACAGAAATATTTTGCCACGTACATACTTACCTACACGTTTGGAATTTCTGCAAGGTTATAGCTAATTTCATGCTCTGCTGTCATCTGAGATTTGTAATATCAACCCATTTTTCTTTTGTATTTGGCTTCCATTTCTAGTGGGTAATGCACTTTAATAACAAAATGGAGGAGTCACAAAAGTGGTGTGCAAAACTTTGAATCCTGTACACTGAACCTGAAGAAGAATATACTTCAGTTTCACAGCAACACCTGCATAATGATTGGAAAAACACATAGCCATATTGGAAGAGTTCTAAGGCATAGTAGCCATTCTTAGCAAAATCATAAGTCTTCTATTTTGTGGATGCTGATCTTTTAGGAGTATGTGATGTAGTCAGAAGGGCCTTGATAGGCTGGAGAAATATGGGCTGATAGGAATCTCATAAAGCTCAACAAAGGGAAGTGCAAAGTTCTGCACTGGAGGACAAACAGCCCCAGGCACACCCACATGCTGGGGGCCAACCAGCTGGGAAGCAGTTTTGCAGAAAAGGAGTTGGGAGTCCTGGTGGTTGCCAAGCTGAACATGAGCCAGCAATCTGCCCTTCTGACAGGGAAGGCTAATTGTATCCTTGGCATGCATTAGGAGGATTGGTGCTAATGAGTCAAGGAAGGTGATCCTTCCTCTCTACTCTGCACTGGTGAGGCCACACCTGGAGTACTGTGTCCAGTTCTGGACTCTCCAGTACAAAAGACATACAGATATACTGGAGAAAGTGCAGTGTAGGACCACAAAAATGATGACCGACCTGGAGCATCTCTCATATGAAGAAAGGCGGAGAGGACTGGGATTGTTTAGCCTAGAGAAGGCTTAGGAGGAGTCTAATCAGTAATACATACAAATAGCTGAAGGGAGGGTCCAAAGAATACATAGCCATGCTCTTTTCAGTGGTGCCCAGTGTCTTGACCTGCTTATACCTGATAAAGGTTAGAGTCAAGGTGATTCGTTTTGATCGCAAAGGTGAAATTAGGACACAAACGGTGTCAGATGTCACAAAAGCAAAACCCTTTATTGACTAACAACCACTGGAGAGTGATAGGAAAGAAAGATAAGGAAAAGGAAAAGCAAAGCAGTAAAAGTTCAAGATAGCAAGAAGTATAGCTACCACCCCAGATCCAGCGACGTCTCGCAGGTCCGCCTGTTTCGATTCGGTGGGGAAGATCTCCAAAGAATAGCTGTTCACGGTGGCATTATATAGTGTTCCAAGAGCCGCTTTGCCCATTCTCTGCCTGATTAGCACATGCGTATGAGGGTCGTCAGGAGCGATCTTCACCCCCCCCCCAGCGCCGCCTCCACCAGTGGAGCATGCAGAGGTGTCCGGAGAGCCCATTATCGCCTTGCAGGGCAGCCTATATGCAGAATATATTTCTCAAATATGTAGATTCTTTTTGCTAGCTTTAGCAGTTTATAGTTGTGAAAAAGTTTGCTGTAGTAGAGGCAAAGTCTCAGAAAGGTAGAGTTTAATGCATAACCTGAATTTATCAGTGGAATTTAGCCTGGCATTTTGTTCCTCTTGCACAGTGAACATTGTATGTATTTTCACACTGCTTTCCTTCAACAAGCTGTTCCTAGTAGGCACATACTAATTTAATCAGATCTTACAGCTGTAGCTGAGAAGTGTTCACAATAATAATAAGACATTATACTGAATATGACTTCATTTAGAGAATATTGCTGATGCACAGTCGCAGATTCATTAAACTGCATAACTGGTCAATGCACTTATACTCCAGAAAACACTAGCTTCTAAGTTAGATCACTGGGTTATCTGATAATCTTTTAAATACCTTGTTTTGCTTTACAGCGGTGTTTGAAGAATAGATCTTGGGAACCAAAAAATTAAGACAATGACCCAAAATTAGCTTCAATGGATACAGGAGACTTGCCAGTCTACTGCCTTTCTGTGTGGAGAAGGTCACGGAGCTTTTGCGTGAAAACACAGGATTTGTTCCTTAGGTGAGTTTGCTTTTGTAAGTTGCAAGGTATCATGGATACTCACATTTTAGTCCATTAAAAAGAAAATACCTTTTGTTCAAACTACGACCATCCAACATGTTTGCTAGTATCCCTATTTCATTAGTCCAGATAGATAAAATACAAGTAATTTTCTCTTTCTTCCTTCAATAACTAGACTGCGAGAGAAAAAAGGACAGCTGGACATCAAAGTACATTTGATGTCTTTGCTATGCATTCAGTTTGCTTTAGTTTTATGGGCACTTTGTAATGTTTAAATAACCATATTTTTAAACTACTGTTTTTCATTGAGACAGAAGAACAACTGTTTCAGTCTTCCTCAGGTTAGTAAAACCATGGTGCGACATTGGTACACGGGTTATAGTGATTAAAGTTCTTATTTGAAAGTAAAACATAAAGAATGCTTTCTATTGGATTCTTTATTGCTGTTATTTGTTGAAGAAGGAAATTGTGAGAGTCTGTACTTAATGCCTAATCTGTAGTTTGGTTGTGTGTAATAAGGAATAACTATTGATTCTTTTAATGTCATGTCAGGCACTGATCTCAAAAATTGAAAAAAGATTAATCATGCTTACTTCTCTGAGTAGACATTTCATTTCTACTGTTCAAATTATATAATAACAATGAAATATTGTTGTTCTCAACTAAGCCTAAGTAATAAAATATCTTTTCTATTAGTCTATAAAATGAACTACCTAACAATTTCTGTCACTGGAAAGACTGAAAATACTTGCCATATATAATGGGGAAATAGGATGACATTGGTCAGCAATGTGCTGGAATTTAGGCACTAGAAATAGGCAATAATAAATTGAAAATCTCTGTGATCCATGCATCCCCAATTATTTAGGAGACAGCAGGATAGAATTTGCCTTAGCGAAACAGTGTGCAAGAACATAGTAGCTTAGCTTGGTGGCATTTGGGGCTTATTCTAGATACATAATGAAACTTTAGTCTGGATCATTTACATCACAGTAAGGAAAAATGTCCTAACTGCTACGATTAGTTAATATAATGGCTGGTTACACAGATCATATCTGTTCCTGCTTCTAGGGAAAATACACTGGGAAAATCTAATTGCATAACCAGCCATTTCTGATAAATATATATTCTGATAAATTCCTTTGTATTGGGAAAGTGGCAGAAGAAAGTTGTATCACTGGGTGTTGTATCTGCTCCAGCATTAAGCATCCAGTACAGGATACATGATGACAGGTCTTCCAGGCTGTGTTGCAACACAAGTAAATGAAACTGACCCTGGCAGAACACAGAGCTGTAAGTTGAAGTGGATGAAAAAATTGTTTGATTTGCATTAACACGTCATATCAGATTGGTTTTAATTTTTCTGAAAGCATTTTTTTTTTTTCTCCTGATAGAAATTCTGAGGGCTTTTCGGACAAATGCAAATTTCATAATATTAACCCATACCACTCCCTTGAGAAAAATTCTTATTGGTATTTTAGTCCCAGACAACTATGACCCAAGTGATGAACATATCAGAATTTTGTTGGTTTTCATTCAACTATGTATCATCTCCTCACAGTTTTAGGAAACTGTCATTACCCATGTTTAGAAGAAAGAGGGAAAAAAATTTTAGATTTGATTTTATTTTATTCTTTTCCGTGAATTAGGAACAAAAATCTTCAAGCAGATTATTATTTAGTCCTATATTTTTAAACTAAAAAAACATTGTGTTAGACTCAGAGTAGAGTTGTCTGAAATATTCCTCCGATGTTTGAGCTCTCTTGTCGCTTTTTCCATAATATCATTTAACTATACCCCACCTGCATTTGTGTCATACACCAATATTGATACCAATAGGACATCATATTTAAAAGTATATGGCTGCTGAGCATTCCTTTCTGCTTCTCAGATTCTAAAATTTGTACTGCTTTTAATATCTATTTGACCGATTGCACATTATCTTAACCAGCTGAAGGTTTGTATGCACTCAGTGTTCTTACATAGGAACCCTGAAACCTTCTGAATCATGGTAGTGTTTCTTTTCATAGTGATAACAGGATTTTGTACAGAAATTCAGGACAGCTAAAAAAGCAAAACTTTTAAGTCAGAGCTTATGTGAAACCTGATTTTTATTTATTTACTTCAACATATGTAATTTTTGTGAATATAATCCACCCACCCCTTGAGGGCAGATGTCGCTGGTATTTTCAGAGATTTCCCTCAAATCCTAATAAACACATCTATGTACTATTTTTATCTGTGTTGACATTATGCAGTACAAAAAGATACATTAATCTTGTTACATGGTAAATCAGGCAATAAGCTATGGACATATCCATTCCCTAACAAAACAGCGAATATTTCTGGCTTGCTCTCCTTAAATTGGAAGTTTTCCGAGTAGTAGAGATGTAGAAAGCAATGAGAGTGGGGTTCCAGGTATTTGAACAATTTATTTAGGTGAGCTCTTTGGATTTATTTTCATTTCCATGCATTTCACTTAAAGGGCTCAGGGCTGTCTGTCTTGTCCGCTTTAAAAATAAGGTCCTGTTTCAAAGGTGAATGGCTGTTTTTGAAAAGCGGATGCCTGTTAACAAACTTGCACCTTCTGCTTCAGAAGGATGATTAGCCACCTCCTACTTACATAAGTAGATTGCTCAAACCAGATTAATTAGCCTAGAAAAAAACTCTAAAAATACTTTTTCTTCTCGTCAGTTTCCCACAAAAATTTTAATATACATTCTGTTCCATAAAATGACATTGTTTTGTGGATAGCAGAATGCAAAATAATTGACCAGAAGTAGTCTGCTGATTTAGTCCATTGTGCAAATATTTAGAAATAAAACTGTCTATTAGTTCACCATTGTTTTAAAAAGAGGCCATCAAAATCTAATACACCTCCTCAAATTTGATAAGATCATTTTTTTCAGTGTATTCAACAACCTGTGGACAGTAGAAAATGTAGATGGAATCCCTTCATTACCTGCTTCTTTACAGATCTTTTTTTCTTTGAACATGTATAATGCACTTTATATTTTGAACTAGATTTAGGAAAAAGACTTACTGGGATAAAAAATGCAGAATTCATATTTTCGTGCTTGTGTAGTCTCAAAAGAAAAAAGCTTTTCCATTTTGAGATTGTTAAAATTAAGCCTTCAAGATAATACTGTGCTAAGATAAAACAGATTTTCGTATCCTCCAAAACATTATTTATTAAAAATAGATCCATATACATAAGCATTCCATTGTAAGTTGTGAGTAAAATGTACCAGTATCTGGGCTTATTCTGTGCTAGAAAATCTCCTAACATTAAATACATATCCTGGCACTTATGAAGATAATTATGTGGAGTTAATTTATACCCAGTCTTCCAAATTTGCTGCAACACCTGACTAGACAAACTACACCCCCACTGAGAAAGACACTTGTCTTTTTGATATATAAATAATGAGAAAGGTTTCTTTTGAAGAGATATACTGTTTTTAATGAGTTTGTTGTGACATTTATGACATGAATAATATAAACTCTGATTGTACAGGATTTCCTGTATATCTAGATCGAAGCCAAGTGAGGAGTGAAACGAGGGGAGTGAGAGAAACAGAATCTGGAGGCTGCTGGAGGATTTCTGAAGCTGAATTTTCCTTTTACATTAGGCAAAAAACCATCAGTAGTCCAGATAAAATGGACTGAGCATCTCGATTTCTCCCAAGAAGTTTCTAACTCTCAGCTAGATCTCATTCTGTATAAAGTGAGCGGAGACTGCCTTCTTTTTGTTGTTATATTGAATCCAAATGGTCCAGATTTGTTTCTGCTGAATTTAGTCATTTGAATGTAGGTGTCTAATCTGGTTATCTAAATTACCCAAAGAGCTTAGAAAATCCTCCGAAGACCTGTTCCACACTCTCATATGATGGAAAGTAGCTGGGAGGGACATACTGTATAATAACAAATGCCATAAAAGTGATGTTTGTTAACTCTGGAATAATATTTCCTGAAAAAAAGAAGTGCCCTCTATAGTTCTGTTTTCTTGCCGTTCTTCAAAACTGTGAAAAGTGGACACTGCTGGAGTCCCGGGCGTTGGTACCCTTTGGTGTGAGGATTTCTCTGGTGCCCAGTTAATGTGTCTTCATAGAACTGGAATGATTTATGAATTCATTGGAGCTTCTGCCTGAAAGTGCATCTCACAAATATTCACACCCACAAACCAACATACACTTGATTGAATGTAAACCCATTGGCTTAACTGTGCACTGCTGTAAGCTTTTCAAATGAAGTTAAACATATACTTTTAAAGCAAACGCATGACAATAGTGCAAAATCCATTCTCCTTAAGATTCAATTCAGGAGATGGGCATTTTTAAATTTTCTAGGCTTTATGGGAAACTGAGTTTATTAAAATGTAGTTATAGCTAACAGGTAAGTAATAGTTACAGTTATAACTATGAGTAAAGTTATAGATAATAGGGAAATAGATAGTTTTTATATGATCAAAAGCTGATGTCTTTGTTGAAACTTGTTTTGCCAATCCATGCAATCTTTTATTCAAGGACATAAATATTCTTAGCTCAGCAACTAATGAAAATACCTACCACAAAATGTATATTATCATTTTCTATGGGATCAATTTTCACATTTAAAGTTTTCAATCAGTTACTGTATTAATACTTTTAAAGATGGCAAAAAATCTAGAAACATTGCCAAATAATTTCACTGAGAAAAATTTTGTCAGCACAGAAACAGCAGAAATTATTTCCTCCCTTATGCATTTTAATTCCAAACTAAAATAAATAAAAAACACTAGAAGCAGCAAGTATGAATTCACTTCAACAAACTGTGACACTACAAAAAGGATAGGGTAATAACAAGTTGATAACTAAGTTATGTGCTGAAACTGAAATCATCTGTCTATGCATTCTGCTAATTAGGTCCTATAATTAGAAATTGTTGTAGTACTAAGGCACTTCAGCTTGGAAAGAGATGCTTGAGAGGAGATATAATAAGGACTCTGAAACAAAAAATATTATGGAGACGCATTTCCACAGAACGTTTATTTATTGTTTCTTAAAATGGGAGAGCTAGTTACCATCCAGGATAGTGCCAGGCAGATGATTTTAAGTAAACAATAGAAATTATTTTTGCAAAATGCATGCTTGTGCTGTGGAACTCATTTGTGAAGATGTGATGTGAATAAATAGGAATAGTAGAGGGATTAATAAAAGTAATTAACTAGAGCAGGCCAGGCACAGAGATAGTCTTATTTCTGGAACCTGGGAGGGCACTGAGGAGAAAAACTCTTTCTGTATTTTTCATATTTCATATACTCTACTTGCAACTATTTATTACTGACTTCCTTCAGAAACAAGTCACAGGAATGTTTGGACATATCACTACAGTTGTTAGACTAGTTGTGAAATAAGAAAGTGGAAATATCTATCCAAACTTCATCAGTTTTCATACAAAGAGAGATGGCAGGACTAGGTTCCTTCAGCTTGTAAGAGAGATGATGTGTGTGAAAGTTATATACACGTGTAACGCCATCAGTGTTATAGGAAAACTGTGTTTTTCACCCG
Organism: Apaloderma vittatum; assembly: GCF_000703405.1. NCBI lineage: Eukaryota > Metazoa > Chordata > Aves > Trogoniformes > Trogonidae > Apaloderma > Apaloderma vittatum. Next base: position 41,109 of record NW_009717502.1, on the reverse strand, counting down.
CTACTGTAAAAGATGGCACAATGAGTAAATCAGACCTTAGTTTTGATCCCTTCTGACAACTATTAGATAACAGCTAATCCTAAAAGAAATGGAAATGTTAAACCAAGCTTTCAGAAACATACCAAAACATTCTTGAAAACCCTGCTAGGCATTTGTCTATTTTAGGACAAGGGTTGTTATTTTTCTTATGCAAACCCACACTAGGCATTATGAGAATAGACTGGCATATAATAGTAATTTTTACTGAGGAGATTTCAGTACTAAAATGATGCAGTAGAAAATAAATCTTTAAGGCAACTTTCTGGAAGAAATAATTCGAATCACATCAAAATAACCCGTATGAAAGAAACACACAAAAATTGAAGTAATTGAAGATTTTTTAAAGAAACAAAGCTTATTCTGAAAAGCCAATTATCTGCATTAAAAAGTATTTGAATTATATAATTTACTTTTTATGGTCTGTAGTCACATTAAGGATTTAGGTTTTGCATAATGAGTATTTTCTTATGGTGAGAGAAGCCAAGCCCTGAAATAGGATAGCATGGAAATGTGAAATTTCAGCAATGAATGTACTTTAAAATCACACATGACAAATATTTGGAATGGTGTGTTTAGATTTGATCCTGGTTTGAAAGAATAGGAAGGACTGTATGATCTTTCCCATCCCTTATTATCTCTATTATTAAAAAAATTCTATTGTGCTATGACTTACTGAGAGTATCTGACATTTACTCAGCTCCAGTATTACACAGAGCCAGATTTCCAGAAAGGATTTTGCTAAAGGTTAGATACCAGAACCGAGATCTCTCAATCCCAAGCGGAGAGGCTGAAAATTCTGATTAATAGCTGCCAAGTCCTGCAGACATGTAAACATCATGGTGCTCTTGGGGATCACACGGGAGAGTTTCTGAAGAACTGTAAGGTCCTCATCCATGTGTACTGGAGAATTATGTGGCTGTGAAGGCATCAGCAGTACAGGCAAACAAGTAACTGCAGTCTGGTAGAGAGATACGTGAGCATCTAAATCGCTGTTGGCAAAGCAGTCGCAGAACAAAGGATTTGGTTTACCTTGGCTCTCAGACAGTGCACAACTATGCCAGGAACATAAATGCTGTGACAGCATTGTCAGATTTGACATGGCTGAATATTGTTTTGCCTCCTTGTAAGACCGTTTTGAATCTAACAACTGAGTAGTTCGCAATTTCTCTCTCTTGAAAGACTCACACAGGTAAATGTGCTCTGAGACTATCTTTTCTACAGTCTCTGACCTGGGCTCATGGTACACTGCAAGCATCTGACTTCAGGTTCAGGCGGACAAAGTGCCTCTTGCCTTTCTATGCACCCTTCAGATAACTGCAATATTAGTTAAGAAAAGCAAGTAAACTGAGGAACTCTGCTTAGGCACTCCCCTTCTTAAAAATGTGGAGATTGCATACTTTTTACTCCAAATAGACTCTTAGCCTTGAAGGAGATGTGAGTAGAGTACTATTTGCCCCTGAAAGGCTTCAAACCCACATCCCTATTTCTGTAGATGATGCTCTAACTTTGAGATCGTACACTACTCTAAAGCAGTACCTACTCTCAAGCCTCATTTTTGAAGAGGGGAGTGAAATAAAAGCCCCACTTTGGGAGAATTCTGTGTTCTTCTGTGTGTTTCAAGGACAAGGTACATTGACCAGTGAAGAACTAAGGGCAGAAATAGGTTTTAAATACCATTTCTTTGCAGAAGTGCTTGGCCCAGTGCTACAAATGTTTCCCAGTACAACAAGCTGATGCTTATTTTTTTTTCTTTTGTCCTGAATTGCTAAATCAGAAAGTTTAACAATAAGGCAGACTTAAGATTTAATACCGCTGCTCAGCTTGTTTTTCTGTTCTATGTCTGAATCTTGGCAAGTCAGCACTGAACATACTTGTTATGGTTCCCTCTCCAAGACTCTCAGCTACATAAACAAAGCAGGGAGCTAACCCACTTGGCCCAGAGATCTGGAGTCTCCCATGGAGGCCAGGTATCTAGGAGCTTAGACAATTTGTGCTCAAGCCTGTCAATGTCACTGGTCAGTGTCACAGCTCACAGTTTGGAGCTGGTGGACGTGTTTGAAATGCTTTACTTTCCATCTAGGATATTGCTTCTCTGTGTAGACATTTCAGTGGGACTTCTCAGCTTCCTACAGTTGAGCATTTACCAAGACCAGCAGAGACTGACTCTGGAAATAGTCAGTCCTCAAAATTGACCTCATTTTACCCTTCCAGTATTTTTGTGAGAGCTAGCTAGTGAGAACGTTCTCCTCTGGGGAAAAACGTAGGGGAAGTAAGTCTCAAACAGAGCTATGCTTATTTCACAGGCATGTTACTAAAGCTTCAAAATCTTTCCTTTCTAATTTTCATCAAAACACCTGTGCTTCCTTGAGAAGTAAATGTTTCACTGCTTGCTATTCCAATACTTCTACCTGATTGTTTCAATGATTGTTTCCCTTCTGACATGGGAAGAAACAATCTGAATTTAACTTGGCACCAGAAAAAAAAGTCCTTACAGTCATATCACACAGGTTAGAATAGTCTTTTAATGGAAGGAAAAAAATTTCTATCTTCAGTCACTGAAAATTATACTAGGCAAAACATTCTGTCACTGCATTGAAAGTTTGTGTAGCACTTATGCTGAATTTGTCTGTTCTTCCTGTTGACCCAATGGTTTTCTGAGAATTTTTTTTGTAATAAGTTTTAGGATGTGGCTGCTTTTCAGAGTAAAAATAGGGAGTCTTGAATGTTTCAGTTATATTTCTAGTAGTAGAAGCATATATTCAGTATGCATTCACAGGCATTTTTAGTGAAATTAATTTGGGAAATCTGTTTAACCGATTCCTTTTTTTTATTCCAATGACTTTAAGAGAAAGGTTTCATCTACACATCTTTGGACGCAGTGTATTTGCACAAAAGGTTGTAGTATACCAATATATACAGTTTGTAAAGGTCTGTCTGGGGTTTATTCCAACAGTATTCTGTTAAAATTAGGTCAGTTTGTCCTTTCAATGGTAGGAATGTAACCTGCATTTGCAGGTGTTGAGATCTACACTGACAGAGGCAAGTGGTAATGGACAGTAGGCATCAGCCATGGGCTGATGAGCAGACTCTCGTGCCCTTCACATCCATAAAAAGCTTCCACATACCAAATTCATAGTGCCTATTTGTTTATTTCCACTACAAATTGTTGTGTTACATTCATGATACCAATGAAAATACAAACCTTTCCCTCAAAGGTCATAGGACTGTAGCATTTGTTAGGCTGGAAGGGACCTTTGGAGATCCCCTAGTCCTTGCACCATGCCCAGACCAACAACTGAGGTTAGGTGCCTCAGGGCCTAACATTGCACTGATTCTAATGTGAAAAAAGATGAGAACAGCAAACAGTAATGAGAGGTCTGAAAACTTATCTTTTCACTTGCCACCTGTTTCTTTTCTAGAGCAGCATCTTCTTCATCTGTTTCTTTCAAGACAAATTTTAAAAGGCTTTCCTAGCTACATAAACTCCACATGGTCTTACTGAGATCCATTTGAAAGTTATCTTTTTCCTTACTTCTGAGATCTGGTTTTGGATCTGAACTTTTCCATAAATGAGCTCTCCACTGTTGCAACCTGCCCTCCTATACATCACTACTTATTATTTTTTCTCCTCTCTAATTAGTCCATATTCTTCTCCCTACTCAACTTTTTTCTACACTCTCCCAGTTGATTGTATTGTTGAAGCTGCTGCCAACAAGCATGCATGATTTCTTCCAGGAAGAGAAACGCTTCTTCTAGAGTTTCCAAGCTGACCCAATGCAAAACAAGAAAGACAAAGCAAGAACAGGCTGCCCAGGTAGGTTGTGGAATCTCCCTCTCTGGGGATTTTCAAAACCTGCCTTAACATGTTCTTGTGTGATTTACTCTCGGTGATCCTGCGCTAGCAGGAGGTTGGACTAGATGATCTTCAGAGGTCCCTTCCAACCCCTGTCGTTCTGTGATTCTGTAACCTTACCTACACCTTTTTAAACAAAGCATGCAGCTTATGATGCACTGAAAACAATCGAAGGTAGCACAACCACCACAGAATTCTTAAGGAATATTTTCAAAGTGACAGGAATATCAGTTTTCTAGGAATCCTAGCCACAGAGGAATTGTACCGAAACAGACAGGTTAATCTGGCTTTTGAAAGACAAGGTGAAATCCCAGGTTTTTCCTCTTCTGGCTTCTATAGAACTTGCAAGTCCCACCCCTTTTCAGTCCCTGTCTTGGCATCTATTTCTGACAACAAATAGCTTTTAGTTTCTCACATGTAAATTGTCTGTTACTTTGTGCAATTGACTCTGGTCAATCTAATTTAGGTAAATGTTCTGGAGCATATTAGTTACTTAGAATCTCAGCTATAAAATAATCTTCTCCATGAACTTGATGTGACTTGCTGTTTCTTCAGGCTCAAATGAGATTTTTTTTATGTTTTAATCAACATTTTCTATGCTTCTCATAAATGAAAACATAAGGAATGCTAGCCTTCTCTCTGTTATACAATCCAGTCTATTTAACTAAAATTATTTTTGGGAGAGAGTCAAATGCTTACAATTTTTCACATATAAAATTCATAAGAGTTTCCATTTAATAAGACCTCAATGTGAGGAAGGCCAGCCAGATGGATTAAAAAAAATAATTCTGTCTAAACCAGAATGCACTTAAAATATTTTAAGCATTTATTGACTTAAATAAATTCTTTACATTTTCCTTTCCTAAGAAATTAGCATTTCATAGTCTGTGATGAATACAGAAAGCTCTCTCTGAAATTAGACATTCTTGGACTTATAAGGTAACTCACTCAGATAAGAAAGCTATTTATTCATTTTAATTTTCTATAAATTGAAGTTTTTAAATATTTTTTCCTATTAAACAAAACTTTTCATGGGTCTTTATATTACCTAAATGAGGTCTTATAGTCTTTACCTCTAAATCTTTAGCCAACCATATAATGGAGAGGGATTTTTTTCTCAAGCAAAGATCACGTCTGATTCCCTCCCTCGTCCCCTGCATGGGAAATTATCTCCCCAAATAGGTATATTTAAATGTAAATTCTGTAGTTGGTTGATGCTATGATATTGGGTTTGAGTGGTTTATGATTCATTAGAAGTGATTAATAAATAACCAGTTAGCATTTGCAGATGTGAATATGCACTGCACTCACCTGTTTGGGAGATAACAGAGGGAATGGCTGACCTGGAGATGTACCAGTAGGGAACGCTTGTCGTGCCAGGTCCTGGTGCTGTTTGAGTTCCTACTCAGGCAGCATGCTCAGGTTTTGATCCTCCAGGAAGCAAAACCACAACAGTTATAACTAGGATGTATTTGTGCCTTATACTATATCAGGTACCTTTTCACCTCAGCAAATCAAGCCTCTTTTCGTGAAAAGGAGCAGAGTGCCTTATGCACCTGCTGCCTTCTGTAAAAGGGGCACCCTTCACTCACAACCTCCAAGTGTGGGCAGCGTTTGTGTCGCCTGTTGCTGCTGTTGCTGTTGTCAGTGATTCAGATGAGATCTGTGATCAAGAGACGTGCTATAGGCTCTTTTCAAGTTCTGGTAGCTAAACAAAATGTATTTTTTCCTGCTCCACCCCAAGGGAAAAGTAGATACTTTCACGTGAGCATGGCTGCTTGTTCCTGCTCTCTCCTCATCCTCATATCAAAATGGGCTACATAGATGTAGGATATGTTAGACCTGAGTGTATAGGGCAACACTTCTCCTTCAAGGAATCATCCCTGAGGCAAGAAATAGTCATCACCTTTTGAAACCTGACTACGTCAAAAGGTGTCAGTAGAAAGAGAGCATGCGGAGCAAAATTTGTCATAAGGATATGAAGGAGAGAAGCAAGATATCAACTAGAAGAGTAAGACTCAGTTCTTCACTTCATCTGTTGCCATCATGAGTGCCCCAAGAACCAGTGAGGCTTCTAGTCACATACCTTTTCTAGTATTTTCTTATTTTGTCATACTGAGACTCCTGAGTCCTAAACAATAACCTTGTATATAGATAACTAGGCCAGCCTAATTCTTTTATAGGCAATATCTCCAGAGCGTTGCTGAGAAAGGTTGAGTGGCTGGTACTGGGAATTCTTCAGGAGTTTAGGGAAGCATATGAAGGCTCTGAATTGTGCTGTAGTGGTTTGTCATGTCTGAAGTTTCAGGAAAAGGGGAATAACTACTGAGGCTATGCTAGCCGTTTTTGCAGTATAACTACCTTATGTCATCATCTTGGCTGGTGAGGCCCAAAGGTATGCTTACATCATGGACAGCTGGTGTATAATGGTGACTACACACTGTCATTTTGACATCTCCAGAATCACCTAGAGTGCCTCTTGTGCATGACATTTACTTACAACTCCCATCTCGTATGGCTTTACCTCTGGTTGGCAATGTAGGAGTGGGAGCTCAGAGTACTAAGCAGCAGTGGGAGATGCTGGTAATGTAATCCCAGACATCTGATCATGGTTGATTTCCTGACAGTTCCTATGGAGCCTGCCCTGTGCCTACTCACTAGTCGTTGTCTTGTTCTTGACTGCTGGCAGTAAGTCAAAGCTGTAATTTGTCTCACTGCACTTCCACCTCTTTTCACCCTACCAGTCCCATTCCTCTCTATGGACTGAGAGGCATACCAGCGTGTGCTTGAACACTATAACCTTGGGGTGTAGGATAGCGGGTCAGTGTGATGTTGAGAGGCTTGACTTCAGACAGGCATGAGAGGAAGGAGAATCTGAGAAGTCCCTCAGTAAACCACATCCATAATCAATTTGCTATTGACGCAAAGCTGCTGAAAAGAGGAGTCCTGCCAGAAAAATGACTTGCAGGATTTCAGTTTATTTTCCATGTGGAGCAAACCAAGGTCATTTTAAACTGATGCCATGACACAGGAACTGTAGCATGTGACATGTGTCACCTGTGGATGGTTAGGGATGTCTAAGTTCTTGTCAAATACATACACTGGATAGAGTTTCTAGTATTGCTGGAAGGCCGTGCGTTGCTGGGCAGCTGAGGTTTGAGTGCTAAAATAGTCTTGTTTGCTGAACAGCAAAATAGTCTAGCTAGGCTACAGAGAGTATCTATATTCCTCCTTCCTTTTCCAGTTTCTGAACTGAAAATTGCTAAGCTTGATGGAAACACTATCTATCCCCTTATCTTTGGTCAGATATGCTATCTGCTCTTTAACCATCTGTTCCATTTATTTTTCACAGTTTTTCCATTTTCACTACTTACTATAAAGGAGTTAAGCACAGATTTCTAAGATTTGCCTTCAAATTCTCAGTCTTCACAGGAATGACTTTAGATGTGATTCACCTCCATGTGTGTAGTTCCACTGTAAAGGGGCATTCTGTCTATAAGTTCATGCTATTCTTTTCCAAGTTGTTGCTGATTACCTCTGCAGTCTGATTTGACATTCAGCCTCTCAGTCCTGAAGGCTACTGATGGGTAACTTAGGCAGAGCTCTATGGGCACACTATTTTTCCTGTGGATGGCCAGTAACAATGAATGACAATGAAAGATTATGCTCTTTTCCAGAGGATTAATCAATCATGATACAAAGTGAATTTATAATTTTTTTTCAATTATATTCTAAATAGTTGATAATTGAGCAATTTTGTTCTTGATGTGGGATTGCTCCTAGAAGAGCAGAGAGTCTTTGAAAAATTAATTCTCTCTAGGGTGGTCTAACACACGATGAACCTTACAAGCTTCCAGGCTTAATGGGCTTTCCTTCCAGCTTGCCAGCTCTAATTAAAAGCAAACTCTGGTTCAGTATGTTATTCTATTAGCTTGCATAAAATCACTCACATTTGCATGAGACTGTCAAACCTCATATTCAAACCTGCCTAGTCTCCTAAATGAAGCAGGATATTTCCTTTCTTTTCCTTTTGGCCATCATGGTCTTCTGATTTAATTGTTCAAACTCTTTGCTTCTGCAACTGCGAACCTGACAGGTAGTGCATTTCTCATTAACAAGGTGTTTTACTTTTTCTGGTGCCACATTGCTACTTCTCTTCTTGCTGCAGGATAAGACTGTTTCCTAGTCAAAGTAAAAGTAAGTAAAAAGGTCTGAGAGGCTATGTCTATAAAAATTACTGGCACTACATAATGCCACAGATGTATCCTGGAGAAAGAACCTTGACAAAATATTCAGTATTATTTGTTCTCACATTTACAGGAAAAAACTCATTGAATTTACATTATTTTCTTACTTTATTTACAGCTTAATAAACATTAGTATCTTCGGTTGTGATTATGACACACAAATCCATAAAAGCAATTCAGAAAATGGAGTGATAGGAAGCCAACAAAACTCCTACAAACTCTTAGTAAAGATACTGGCTTTTACTTCAGAATATTGGGTAATAATGTAAAGCAATTGACTATCCTTTTCTTGCTGTATATATTTGTTTTATTTGCTTCCATAATTAAAACAGAAATTAGAAAATTAGGAAAAAAAAGAGCAGAATTTGTCATGACTCTATTTGCCACCATCCAGAAAATCTGCAAACTACTTTACAAATCATACACTTTCATTCTATTGATAACTAGCTTCTGCAAAGTGAAATATGATGCTTACCTATGTAGAACAACTCTGTAAATATGTTTGAGGCAGATACTGCAGCATGTTGTACCAAATGCAAATTCCAATGTGATTTTTCAGATAGATAAAGTGTAACTATCGACTGAAGGTTTTAGCTAGGGACATTCAGCCATAGGCTCAGATTGTTCCTGTGGCTTTGTGATATCTGAGTGCTTCACTGGACGTTAATGGATTTAACTTCACAACTCCATTGGGATATGTTAGCGTAATTTACTTTATTATTTAAAATCCATACTGAGATACTGAGAAACATAGGATACAAATTAAAATCCATTGAGAAAAGAAAATATTTGTTTAGCCTCAGGTGGTCTTGGATCATACCCAAGCTTATATATGAGACCTGGAAAGACTCTGTCGTTGGCAAACAGTCTCTTAAGCAAAATATTATTCTATTATGAAAGAGTAATGAGATCTTTAATCAGTGCAAGTGATGTGAGCTGTAGTTTGAAATGCCAAGAACACTGAAACGTCAGTATTTGTACCAAACAGCCATCAAGAAAAAAATAATGTCATCAATAGTTCTCTCCTGAAGGAAAAATAATTATACTGGGACAGGGTTTTTTACTATTTTCTAATTGAATAGTCAAGTATTTGAGTTGTGATTACAACAGAATTACTATCCCTGGAGCCTTCAGGTGTGTATCTATTAAGAGCACTTTCTTGCTGCAGGCATTTTCATATCATCAAGGAACTCCTACAGTGAATGCATCCATACATCTGTTAGTACAGTTGGTTTCACTCAGCAAAACCAGCTCCTTGCACTAAGGACTCTTACAGCATCTCTGATAGAAGAGCTGCAGGATTAATTTAATATGAATGCACAAAATAGTGTACACACTATTGATGGAAATGGAAATGTTAAATTGGTGATGTGTTGTAAAAATACTGGTAGATTTTAGCTGATATGATTTAGCTCATAGAATTTACTATGGACCTATAGACTGAAGATGACACTAAGAAAATTCTGTTGGTCTAGCATTTTAAGGATCTTGTTATCCTTTTTGATATTTGTAACCTTAGTGACATTAAGTATATGCAGATCTAGCTCCTATTAGGATTAAAAAGCTCCCCTAAATTTCATTACAAGTATATGTATCAGTGAAGACTACAGCAACATCCCTGCTAGAAAACAGGTTATAAATTTTTCTAATGAAAGGAGTCAAACAAACTGAAACCTTCAGCTCAAGGTCTCATTATGTGCTATTACTCAAGTAAACTCATCTGCTGCTCAATAAATAAAAACATTTTAATAATTTTTATGCATAAGAAGGGAGAAGAAAGGCAAAGAAACTTTCATGTTCAACCATAGGGAATTTCATAATTCTAATGCATGTATTTGGACCACTGTAATGACCTAGTGATACTGCACAGCTGGTTTTGTATGCCAGCTTTTGTAGAATAGCTCTTCCAGACCTGTTCTTTATGTTACTGACCAGCTGATTTTTGGAATGAAAGCTGACTCCTGGACCAAAGGTGTTTCCAGGGCAGTTGGATCTAAGAAGCAGCTGCTAGGTGTCGGCGTCTGGCCATCACAGCATGCTTTAAGGTGCTGTTGTTTCCATTTGGCCTTGTTCTTTAGAATTATTTAGCTCTTGTAACCAAAAAACCTGCAGGCAAAGCACTCACCTTCCAGTTCTTCTCAGTAGTTTATTTATGCCTTTCTCTTGAATTTTCTCTTCTGTAGTGGGAGTCACCTGACACATTCTTTGCATCATAATTATAGTAAAGTCCAAATAGTAGTTTCCCTTTGATTTTGATTATTTATGTACTTGTTATGCACTGAAAATTTTTCCAGGAGTCAAACAAACCCTTCTTTAGGGTAATAGTGGTGAGAAATCTGAAGAACTGTTGAAGCAACATGAACAAATTTTTTATGTTCTAATGCAAAGAAAATCACTTTGAACTTTAATCTTAAAAGTCAGAAACTGATATCAGATCACAAAATTTGACAAAATTCTATAAACTGACACTCCTTAGAAGAGAACTTCTCAGTTTAGGCTGTTCCAAATCAAGCTCTTACACGAGTGTTGCATTATGAACCCAAATGTTGCCATCTATAAGCAGAATTTCAGCTTTGTCTCAGAATTTATTCCAATATGTCTCGTTACAGTTTTTCAGTTCGCATACATGTTTTCCGGGTTTTTTTTTGGCATAGTCTACCGTATTTTCTTTTTCTCCAGTAGAATTAATATTGCATATGCTACCATCATATCTGAAATCTTTTTGTGTGGCCTTTCCTGACCTCTGTATATCTTACCAGCCTAGATCAAAAACTCCTTGGAGCAATGTTAAAGAATAATATCAGTCTGTTGCTTCTTTTCTTGAAGCAGTCTGAGTCATCAATAACTTTTTTCAATATATAATAAATATTGTTTATCTGTTCCAATTTTGGTAAAAGAATTTTAATTATTGAGGATTAAATGGTTTCTTTACTCTTAGAAATACCAAGAAGCCTCAAGCCATCTGAAATCTGAAATTGTTATGTATATCAAAGGCACTTTTGTAAGAATGGCATTTTTGGTTTTTTTCCATTGCAGAAGAGACTGCCTGAAATGAATGACAATTGCAGTTAAGGGGACAGAAGTCTAAACTGGCTTGACAAGAGTCTCTGGCGAATAAGTTGACCAAAGTTTCTGTCTTGTACTTTGATAAGCAGGTGGAATACAGAATTATCTCATTTCTGCATGCAGATGTTCCAAGACAGTCTGTTAGATGACTGCATTACCTAAGCTATTAGTACATTGGTAGATAAGGGGAATTGGAGGGTCATAGGTTGTTACCAATCTCCTGCATCATTTCAGGTTTAAAAAACCCACAAAATTATTCAAGGCGAGAAGAAGTCTTTGCAAAAAGCAAAGAAACAGTAACATGAAGGCCAAAATTTAATAGGGGACTTAGTGTGTGGTGAGCTGTCTATCTGTCTGTCTGTCTCCAGATATAAAACTTCAATTCTTCCCTTGTTAACCACAAAGAAAAGGCAATGGTCTGCACAAACCAAAACTTGATGAAAGGTGTACACACAATGACCGTTAATTCCTGTCTGTGAGAAATTTTTATAATACCTTTGCCATCAAACTTGAGGATACTGAACATCAAAAGAAGATTTAGAAATTGTAGGGGGTGGATTGTTAGTGGCCTTGGATGATGTGTCTGTTCAGCCTCAGCACCGTGCTGGATACGTGCTATGCCTGGAAAGCTTTGGTAGAAAGTCTTGTGTCAAGCCAAGCTTTCATCCAGCCAAGCTGAATTTTGAAGCTATGTGGATGAGCGAGAGACTGTCTGGACACAGAAGCCTTTTCTTTCTGAATCCTGCAGTTCTGCCCTGTGCTGCCAGGAACCGGGACACAACCTGAGTGGATCTTGCACTTTTATAGGTTTGTATCTTTTAGTGAAACTTACTTATTCCTTCCAATCGGTGATTAAGAAGTGTGTAAGAGGAGAAAAACAGTGTGGAGAGAACAGCTCTTCCAGTCCAAAAAAGGAAGGAAGATTGTACTTTCTCTCTGCCTTTGCCTAACTTAAGTTTGGCCCTGCTTAGAGCATCTCTAAATGGATTAGCTCAGCCCTTGCTGACTGAGGAATGAAATGCAAGATCCAGCCCAAGGGCATTTCTGTCTTTGAATGTGTTTTTGTTACAGTTCATGGGCCAAAGTCCTCAGAAAACACAGCTCCCAGGTGGCCCTGTCTTACATTAGTCCAACAGCTTTTCCTGTTCTGAACATTAATCTCTCCTTACCCATAACTCCAAACGTCCTCTAACATTTATAATGACAGATGTGCCACTACTTCAGCAGCTTCCATATGTCCTTTCTCTCTCCTGGCAGAGCTCCCTTATATCCCCACTGTCTCCTGGCACAACTCCACTTTCAAGAGTCGGTATTCCTTTCACTTTTCTGTTTGGCATTTCCATTTCTCTCATCATTAATAAATGTCTGTTGTTCAAGTTCTGTGATGCCCAATTAATCATCCAACTAAAATTATAGGTACACTTTTTTTACTTAGATCAATTTTTCCCTCCTTGCTCTTGCACTGTCACTGTGATTGAATATGAAAAATACCTGTTACCTGTAGATAATTCTAACCAAAGATTTTCTTCAAATTGGAAGGTGTGCAAGTATTAACAAAATATGTAACAAAAGTTCTACCAACCTTCACAATCATGATGTGAAGAAGATTCACTTAGAAACCAAAACATGTATATTTAAAAGCTTTTAGAAATATTCTTCCAGGAGAAAAGTAAAAATGTAATGAATGAAAACGGATTAATTTGTTTCTCTATTCTCAGGCTTCAATCTGAATGGAGCTCCTTCACTGAATCACAGACTGGTATTTATTCCTTTAGAAAATATTAATTGTAGGTTTTCCATATTATCAAAACTTTAAAAATCATTTTCAAAGAGCTGAATGATCTACCTAATTGACCTAAGAGTCTGTAGTATAATTTAGTACTTTTCTAGCTTGACCCTGGAGTGAAATTTCCTGTATCAGCCTGAATCTGCTTTGACTCCAATGGTAAGATTTCAGAAGCTTCCCAATTTTCATTAAAATTATTGAAAGTGTAAATCATTATAAGTAGATGAGCATAACATATGCTAAGAATCATCTACGTAATTTTATTTACCTATATCTGCTGATGCCTTCTGGAGTTGGGAGACACAAAACTGCTCTCAGTAGTCAATCAAAGCATGTTAAAATACATAGAATCATAGAATCATTGAATGTATTGGGCTGAAAGGGACATTTAAAGGTCATCTAGTCCAACCTTCCTGAAGTAAGCAGGGCTGTTTTTACCTAGATAAATTTCCTTAGAGCTCTACCAAGCCTGACCTTGAATGCCTGCAGGGACAGAACCTCCACTACCTCTCTGGGCAACTCGTGCTAGTGTCTCACCACCCTCATTGTAAAGAACTTTTTTCTAACATCAGATCTAAGTCTACCCTGCTCTAGTTTAAAACCATTGTCCCTCATCCTGTTGCTACTCACCCTTGTGCTACAAACCCTCATCAGCTTTCCTGTAGGCTCCTTTCAGGTACTGAAAGGCCACTATAAGGTCTCTCTATAGCCTTCTGTTCTCCAAGCTGAGCAACCTCAACTCTCTCAGCCTGTCCTCATAGGAGAGGTGCTCCAGCCCTTTGATCATTTATGTGGCCCTTCTCTGGATCTGCTCCAACAAGTCCACATCTTTCTTGTGTTGAGGGCTCCACAGCTGGATGCAGTACTCCAGGTGAGATCTCACCAGAACATAAGAGCAAAATCACCTCTCTCGATTTGCTGGCCATCCTTCTTTTGATGTAGCCCAGGATGCGATTGGCCTTCTGGGCTGCAAGTGTGCATTGTTGGCTTATGTCCAGCTTTTCACCCCCACGTCCCTCTCTGCTGGGCTACTCTCCAGCCTATATTGATAATGGGGTTGGCCCTGACCCAGGTGCAGGACCTTGCACTTTGAACTTGATGAGGTTCACATCGGCACACTTCTCCAGCTTGTCCTGGTCACTCTGCAGAACATACCATCCTCTGGCATGTTGACTGCACCACTCAGCTCGGTGTCATCTGCAAACTTGCTGAAGGTACACTTGATTGCACTATCTATGTCATTGATGAAGATATTGAACAGCACTCGTCCCAGCACAGACCCTTGAGTGACACCACTTGTCACCCCTCTCCATCTGGACATCAAGCTATTGACCACTACCCTCTGGGTGCAGCCATCCAACCAATTCCTTATCCACCGAACAATCCATCGATCAAATTAATATTTCTCCAATTTAGAGAGAAGGTCCCTGTGGGGGACTGTGTCAAAGGCCTTGCAGAAGTTCAGACAGATGACTGATGTAGTCACTCCACCGTAGAAAGACACTAGGTTGATGGACTTGCCCTTGGTGAAGCCATGTTGCCTATCTTGAATCACCTTGTCCTACATGTGCCTTAAAAGAGCCTCTAGGATATCATAAAACATTTCATTTTTATCCCCAAACCATCGAAGTCAAATCTAAAAGATAATGGTAATTACTTTTTAAATTGTAGTTAAGCTGTAGCCATTTTGACAATACAAAGAATATAGTTTTCTTCCATCCATTTCTGGACAGTTGTACTCAGATGGTATTCATGGTAAGAAACAGAAAAATGTTTAGAACTTTTTCTCATAAATTTTCATTCTTTGGTTGAACTGGGAGAAAAAATTATTCAAAAAAATTCAGGTACAGAAAGTAGTCCTCCCTACTAAATTTTTAACTTATTTACTATTAAAAGATTTTATAAATGTTGGTATGAGCTAAATTCAGATCACTTCTATGCTCTGAATAAGGCTAAAGTGTTGTGCTTTCATCAGGAATATAATCTGCTCATGTGTGCTTGAATGTCCTTTCCATATGCATGAGTGCTCACAGCTTGTAGTGCCAACATATTAGTAGTCTGCCCTGCCTTTTCAAAGAGGAAGTTGAGACACATGAGTCACTTTACTATTGATTCAGCTATTGGGACTGCAAAATTGCTACCAATAAAGTAATTTTCTAAAATCCTAGTAATGATGGTCTAAAATTTATCACTGTCTTTATGCAGCAAAATACCTCTTTTAAAAGACAGAAGAAATAATATCTTTTGAAAAAATGTAATATATAGGAAAAAGATATGTTAATAGCAGGGAAAAAAACCTGTAAATTTTATGTGTTTTATCTAAAATTACCAAGGAGAAAAAATTCCAAATGATGATTCAACTGCAGTATTACAAATCATATTATAGTTCAAAAAAAAAGTTAAATCAATGAGATCCCACGCACAGTGCACTACTTGGTTAAGGTAAAATAGTCTCTTCATTGACAGAGCATATGGTTACCTAAAGAGATCTTCTTTCACAGAAATGATTGTAGATTAATCAGTTGATGGTCAGATCCACTGTGTTATTTTCACCACTCCCGCTTTATCACGGTGGGAGACCATGCCAATGCTCCTTCTTCTAAATATGTCCCTAGCGATCTTACTGCCAGGGGCAGCAGAGTAAGCCTGTAGGATCCTGCCATGATGTGACTACAGAATGGCTTACTCTTTCAGGTCACTATATTAACAAGGTATTCTCCACTTGCTGATGTTATTTTGTTGCTTTGTTTTCTTGCTTCCCAGTCTTACTGTATTTCTATAGAGGCAGAATATGAAGGTCTAGAAACACCTGCTGGAGACTTGGCAGTCCAACAGTTTAACCAGGGAAGAAGCATTAATTATATATATGCTTTTTTTTTTCTGTTAAAGATAACTTCACTTTCAACCAGAATGGCATTCTCCTGAAGTTACTAAATGCAAAATCTCGCTCCTCAATGTCATCTCTCAGTAGGATGTACATCATCTGCTATTACAAAAGTTTTCAGATATTTGTAGCCGTTCCCTTGCCCCAATGGCACAGCATCTAATATGTCCTTTATACTTTATCTTGCCTAGAGAAGATACAGTCATGAAATAATGCAGGAATCAGCCCTTGGTTTACATTGAAAGGCACTCTACAACCCTCCTGCAAATGTAGCTCTGGGCTTATTCCTCAACCCAAATGCTATGCTGTTTGACCTTCCTAAGGCTTAAAATTCTGAGGGATATTTCTTCTGGCACCCCTCTGTCAGCCCCTTTCCAGAGTCCCTTCAGCTGTGGCTGTGTGCTCTCTCTTGCTCTGACCCATCCCTAACCATATGCAGGTCATTAAACCCCAGGGGATCCCTCTCCCTCTGGGAACAGAATATTCTCCACCACAGAGTTCTACCATCAGCCTTTGGCTGTTTGTACATATTTTTACCAGTCCTCGGCCATCTATATAGCTCCAAGCATTCCCTCTTTTTAATCGTCGTGCTTTCTCTAGGCTGAGCCATAGGGAGCCTGCGCCCTTTGGTTCATCCAGAATCAAAATGCTAGTTATTTTAAAAAAAATAGGTTTCCTTTGACAGCTCTTCTCTACTGTTATTTCCTTTGTAGCTCTGTGCTTTCCATTTCTCTCAACCATGAGCTGATATTTAGACAAGACACCCTTTGTCTTCTTCACTTCCTGACAGAGAAGTCTTTCTTGTGCACTACATTCTCCTCTCACAGCCCCTCTCTGGCTATTTTACTTCTGTAGCCAGGGACCTTTTCTCTCTTTCACCACCTAATTGTAGACTGAGCCACTGGTCATATTCCCTGCTCCATCCAGGGAATAAACCAATAGCGGCCCTGATGCTGCTTAGTTTCTGGGGTTCTCCATGGAGCATTTTGCAGTAAGCTTGTGTTTACGCATATATGTGTAACATGCATCAGAGATTTGGCAGACCAATATCATGAAAAGCAGGAACGGTTTAGGGTATTTGCTATCAAGATATTACTATGAAAATTAATTAGCTGGGAAGAAGGGTTCTAAGACCTGCACAGAGATAGACTTAACCAAGACATGCTCAGAAAATCTCAAGATTTAAGACATATATCCTCAGCATTGATACTGGCTGCCTCATGTGATTTAGGATATATTTTTAATGTACCTGCATATGGCCCTTAGGGTTATGGAGGGCACTCGAGAAGCCAGAGGCCAAACACACTCCACTAAATTAGGATTCCATATTGACAGCAGATACTTTTTAGGGTCCAGAAATTCTGGATAACCAAATGAAGGTGATGCAGAAATGCTTCTTACTTTCCGTTAACACACTGGAAGACTTTATCGATGATGCTTTCAACTTAGATATGTTTTAGGCATTTGAGTGTAGAAGGCGGTTTCTTTGTAGAAAATTCTGCACAAAGTACTCACTATTTTTTTAATTGGCAAAATTATTTTTTACTGTTGTTAAGCCAAATTTAACAATCATAAT
Source organism: Apaloderma vittatum (assembly GCF_000703405.1). Lineage (NCBI taxonomy): Eukaryota > Metazoa > Chordata > Aves > Trogoniformes > Trogonidae > Apaloderma > Apaloderma vittatum. Next base: position 23,658 of record NW_009717502.1, on the reverse strand, counting down.
GAATTTCTTTGGAAAGTAGTTATTCTCAGTTTCCTCATGCTTTAAAAATCATTAGCTGAGCTACTGTAAATGCAATATCTTCCCAAGATTTCTGTGTAAAGAATGAGTTTTGAGGATGAAACATCACTTTCAGAGACACTTTCAAGGGTCTGAATGAGATATTATATGGTACTGAAATACTGTACATTCACTCAAGAAAGTTTTTTCTTCTGGGGCATGAAATGACTATACACTAAATCCTAAAACTTAAAGGCACAATTCTTTCTCTAGATGTGTAGATATAAAACCATATTTATAAAAGCAGGTTAAAATTAGCTCAGTCAAGTTATTAAAACATGTCTGCTATCTAGGCACCAAAAATGGTCAGATTTTTCAATGTCTTAAGAGTGCCAAACCATTATTCTTGCACTTTTTTGAGATGTAAGAGTTGTTGGTTGGTGTATGTTCTGTCAGGAAGGAAATTGTATTTGGCTTATTAAAATATTGATAAGTGACTGTGATACAAAGGGAGCTGCACTATGACCATTTAATTAAAAAAACTCCACAACAAACAAATGTCAAAAACTGGTGCTCTTTTTGTAGGGTTCATGCTCAGAGAATGTGTTGGATTGCCCTAAGTGAGCCTTGTGCAACTAAATATTCAATGGTTCTATCACTCTATAAATGCTTGTGGTGACTGAGGTAAACCTGGGGAGATACAGAATTATAACTTCGGACTCCTGAGGAAAAAAAAAAAATTAAGCAGAGTTCTTTTGCTTAGGTATTCTGTCTAGGTCACTGAATACAGAAATGCTGGATTTTGATCCTGAAGGGGCACCAGGTACTTCTTATGGTATTTTCTTGGAATTCTTTTGAGAAATGGCAAAGTGTTAAATATCAAAATAACCTGAATTATCTTTATTTCTGCTGACAGGTGTTTACTCTGCTTGCGAGTCTCAAGGGACGTATGCAAAATTTTCATATGAACTTATATGGCCCATCAATGTAGTTGTTTTTCATCCTTTTGATTTTGATTGGAGAAACATATTAAAGCACACAGGCACAAAAAGAGGTTTCCTTAAGTTTTAAAATCCTGGTCACTTGTTTCCAGATTTAACTGATATAACTGTATAACACCCGGAAGAAGCAAGTAGAAGAGGACAAGTAAAGTTTGACAGGACGTATTTATTTGTGCAATAAATTTTGTATGAATGAATCCTGGCAGAATCCTCACAGGGAACTGAAACCATCATCCCATGGACTAGGAAAGAGTATTCGCTCTCCAGTAGATAGGGGAACTGGGAACTCCTCCTTAAAGCAAGAGCATTTCCATCAGAATCTTTCCCCCACCAGCTGTGCGCAGGCACATATTTTCCACATATATGCATTAGAATTCAAAATCAAGTTGATAGATGCTACAATAATTAACAGAGAATGAAATGAGTTAGGGAATATCACTGGTGATCTTTAAGAGTCTGTATATAGTTATTTCTCTTTGGGGCACACTTTATTATTGCCTAAAGGTCCTTTCTGGCCCTGTTTTCTACGATCCTACAGTTAAATGCTATTCAAGATATATTCTAAGAAAATATAGAAGATTTGAACATGCTTATTTAAATAGTATCTGACAAGTAGAAAAATCTGTAGATAATAGTACTCAGTTATGTCTAAATTTCTCTCATACTTAATGTAGTAAGTACAACTGTACACACATAAGTATAGATAACAATATGGCATGGTAAGTATATGCAAATTAAGGTTTTTAGGCAGCTACAAGTATATACTTAAGCTGTTTGAGGCTGATTTATATATAACCTAATACTGTAAATAAGATTTAGTGAAAATTCTAAGAGTTTTTAACATGTATATGTTTCTAATGGAGTATTTTAATATATTAGATATTATAGTATGAAAATGATGAGTGCAGATGATTGTCATTTTGGCACAGTAAGTGAAGCACACTTACACTTTTTAATTTTAAACCCTTAATGAACTAAGTTGCAACTTTAAAGGAAATTTTAAAAGATAAATAAGAATCAAGCAGACCTGATCTTAGTGCAAACCAGATATATCTCAGAGAGATCACTTAATTCATTTCATCTCTTTGAAAGTATCCAAAATGCAAGTTCAAAAACAAATTTATAAATGAGTTAAATTTTAAAACTGAGTGAGGTTCCTATGCTGTACAAAATATATATCTCTAAGATTTGTGGCCTGCAGTACCTAGAGCTGCTGCTGAGATTTTACTCCTCTTTATTGCAATATAAAAAAGACCTCTTTATTTTCTAATAACATTTTGTAATTGGTCTGACTTCCTTATATGAATGTCAGTGTGCTAAGATAGAAAATATATGTCCACTTTACCTTAATTATAGTGATGAAAATCACATTAACAGATTCACAGAAATTCAAGGCTTTTTTCTTTAGTACTGGATTTCATTTTGTGCCATTGAAGGTCTTATGTCCCATGACTCTTGGGAAACACTACGGAATTTTAACCACTTAGGTTTTTTTCCCTAACAATTTGTGAAAGAAATATGAAGTGACTCATATGAAATATTGATACTCCAAAATCATACTAACAGATCTTATGTGTATGCAGCATATTCAAATAAAGCTGTACATTAGTGAATAGACATTTGTATAAAAAAATCTCTTAGAACAGAAGAAAAATGTTATATTTTGTGAAAAGACTAGTGTGGCTTCTGATTGTTAGTGGAGACAATGAGTCAATAAATTGTACTACCTCATAGCCTTGGGTATTTTTTATTTCATCTCTGACATCAGTTGTAAGTGAAACAAGCTTGTTTACATATGAAAGCACAAAGTCAGCTTTTCTGTATTATACCAAAAGAGAGTAAGTTCCCAGCGGGTAATTGGTTTTTTAAATCCTTTTGTCATCATTTTGATACATAGAGCAGAAAATGTAACTTGTCTGATTCCTGAAAATCCTGAAGGAAAGGCTTGGCTATAATTTCTGTATTACAAGGTGCGCCTTTCAGGCTCTTCACCTCTAGAATTATTTATTCCCTCTGTTAACTGATGGAGCTCTCATATGTAGTGAGCTACATACCTAGGGATGGGCTCTGGGCAGAAGAGAATAGCTGTGTGCCAAATCTCTTATAGCTAGTCACAATAAAAAGCACAAAAATGTTCATTTGAAACCCTGCTGTTCTTTGCAGGGCAGAAGGGCTTTTGAGAAAGCGCTTCCAACCCTTTTTTTTTTTTTTTCCCCCAAAATAACTCCTTAGAGTGGGCATCTGCAGCCATTCTTACACACAGGTGAACAGGGCTTAGTGTTATATTTTCAAATGTGGCAAAAGGAAAGAGTAGTAATGGTGCTATTATATTTTGTGCTTAAAGCACTTGTCAGACAGGAGGTAAACTTATTTCCTTTGTTTTCCTTTCCTTCCTTGGGGATGACACTGCTTTACGTGCAGCTCTGAGGGTAAGACATATCCTTGTTAATGGATGAGTGTGAATCTCCTCATGCTGTGGAGAATCTAGGAACACTTTCTGGATGGCACTTTAATTATTAGGATGAGATCTTTTGGAAAGTTAGTGACTGCAGCTACTTTTTACATTGTACTTGTGAGCTGCTGAGGCAGAACAAAAAATTACTCAGGATTTAGAAGGAGGAAGAAAAGGAGATACTTTCTGCATACTTGTATTTACCTGATAACTGTTGAATGTTAACTAAAAGCAGTATATATTGGAGCTCAATCTCTATGCTCAAAGGTATTATTTCAGTAGTATTTGTCTGTTGAAGGTACAATTAGCAAGAAATATCTAACACTACTCAAAAACATCAGAAATAAACGATGTTCTAGAATATGAGAGCTACCACCAGAGATATATGAATATTATATGAAACAAGTGAAATCAACAAGTTAACCAGGAGGTGCTAAGTTAAGTAAACGCTGAGAAGAATCACGGTGTATATTCACATGTTAAACCTCAGGCTGAATCTATGCGCAAGCTTTAAGCTATTGCTTTTCCCATTTTGTACCTGAAGCCTAGGCTTGAGAATCTCCCAATACGAGTCCTGAGAACCATCAAGGAATCCAAGTTCAGATGTGTCCTGAAGATGGATCCTACAGGAATATGTATGTCTGTGAGCAAGCTAGTCCAAGGGCTATTTAACGTAGGTGTTTTTGTTCTCAGTCACTATCTATTTTGGCTGTGAGTTGTCTATTTCCTATGAAACTCCCATCAAAAGTATCAAAGTGTTTTCAGTCTTCCAGTACTTGTCCATCTCTTCACACACTTTCAAACGTCTATAAAAGCACTAAAAATGCAATCTCCTTAAAACTGAAATGACCTTTTTATAATATTGATACTAAAGTGTGAACTATGTAGCAAACAACAAAGAGGTTCGTCTTTCTTTTTAACAAAGAAGGGCCAAAACTCACAAGTCACTTTTCTGTCCCTCCTCCACATAGATGACTTGGCCATAACTGACTGTGCAGAGCACTTGTACTCATTAAGCAGCCTGTTAACCTGACATTAAAATAAAGAGCAGAGACGAGGGTTGGTATTACACTGAAGGTATTCATCATGTACTTGTGAAAATAATTTTATAGGTTACAGTCAACGCTCAACATCACAGTATTTGGTTAAGTGTATGTAGAAAAATGTTATTAGAAAGCAGTTTCAAATGCATTCTTAGGAATTCAATTTTGTTTTCTTTATAACATTAATAGAGATAAAAATGTAGCTGGGAGCATGGAAATGAAATGGATGCCTACTAGACAGATTCCTCCTCTGTTTCTCTGAATGGGAGACCTGAACAAGAAAAATCTGCAATGCATTGAAATAACTATAAATTATTTGACTGCCATGAAATGAATAGCTAAAATCAAGTTCCACATACTTAAATACAGAATGCTTGGAAAAGGAAAACGAATTATTTTTTCTCCTGTTTTTGAAAAGAATGTTAGTATGATTTCAAAGTCATATCATAAGGATGATATGACCTTCATTTAATCCTTAGTGATCAAATGTCAGTTGCACTGCAATGCAGTAAATTAGAAGAGAATATCTGACTTGCTTTTTAGCCGATAAGCTGCTGTAGAAGAAAAATAGCTTCTGTGACTGTGGATGGGAAGGATCCAAGTAATCGTTTAGGTGTGCTGAGCCTCAATTATATTTACCCATGATACTGGGCTGGCTCCCAGGAGCTCTGATGGTGAAAAAATTATGTTTATTCTACCAGATTCCCAATGCTTCTCCTTTCCTTTTTTATAGACTGTTTTTGAGCAGTTTTCTCTCATCTTCTGGATTGTTCCTCCTTTCTGGGCACACTGTAGATATCTTTAGGATGGACGCTCCATGAAAATGAATGGTACCTGGTGGTCATGATACCTAGTGGTCATGGTACCTAGTGGTCTTTTTTTCTAATTTTTTGAGGTCTACATATATATTTGAGGCAGAACATCTATTACATTCTTCTGTCTTTTATATGTGGAGCAGAAATGTGTTTGCCTTAGTAATCCAAGACAGTATGTTTTGCATGCCAGAGATTTGGTTCTCTAATGCTGTGGTAAAGCCACCTACAACTTTTTCCTTGTCTATACCAGTGGGAGCTGGAAGAAGTAGGTTAATTCTTACCTCAGCTACAGAAACTACTGAGTCCCAGTTTCCGAATATGTAAACCAGAATATTATTAACTGCCCATCTCAGATTCAGTAACAATTTTAAAAGGCCATGACATTTGGAACGCTTTTTTCTAAAAGTATATGTGGCTAACAAAGCTTTTTAGACAATTTGTTGTTGAGTTGAGCTGATCTTTCTCACCTTAGTTGTTTGTATTAGCAATAATTCTCCCTATAGGAGAAGTATTGCAAAGTGAAACAGTTGGTGCTGAGGACCTCATATTCAGACTAAAAGGGTTTATTTTGGACTAGCTTTAGTCGGATTCCATGGAGTTGGTTGGAATGCAGCAAGTAAGTTTCTGGATCATATCTTCTCTTCCAGTTTCGGCTGAAAGAAAAACATTTATTTCTCTCAGACCATTCCAGAAAGTAACCTAAAAACATGGTAAGCGTGGGTGGTTAGTACATTCAAAAGTACACTGCTGATGCAAACTAAAACACTAATGTAATTGCACCCTTAGCTTCTTGCATGAGAATCATATATTAATATAGCTGAGGTTTTTCTTCTGTATTCTCACAGAAATTAGATAGTATAAATTCCACCCTCTAATGAAAAGATCTGATTCAGGGTATTTTGGCTCCCAGACCAGTCAGATCAGTCACTTGTGGTAGCTCCCAACAGTTCTTCTCCCTCAAATTGCCAATCTTGTTCTGTCAAAAGATTCCTTCTCCAAATCTTTTTAATGCTACTTTTGAGAGGAATTTTTCTAAGGATTTCCATTTTTCCAGATACTGCATTTCTCTTTCTTCAGTCCCTTAATTATGTCATCATGATATAAGTAAAAATTCTTGTGCAGGACAGCTTTATAGCTCTGTGTCACAGGTGAAACTTCCCTTTTGGAGGAAACTGTAATAAATAAGGAATAAAGTCACTGCAGCTGCTGTTTTGAGCACAGGGAAAGCAATACATCTGTGGGCTCCAAACTGGTGAAAAATAAAGAAGAGCCTCAGAACTCTCACAATCATAATAAAGGCTGTAAGTGAAGCAAGGAAGAAGATCTGTGATAAAATACACAATATGTCATTTTCAGACAATTCCCCCTCAACTGTGAGATGATTTTGTGAGTACTTTCACAAGTTTAATGAGGTAGGAATACGGTATTTCATAGAAAAGTTATGGAAGATTTCTTGTCACACACTCGCAGAAATGAACTGAAAAGCACATTCACGTATTTCAGTCTGTCTGTCTTGAAATACTAACATTCATCAGCTTGCACTTGGATTTTAAAAGTAGTCCAAATCTTGTGCTCGAAATAGTCAAAATGTGTATGTGAAACTATGCAGAAAATTACATTAGTAAATTTAAATATAAACTTTGAATAAAATGTTCTGACTGAGTAATCTCTAACTCCTACCAATTCTACTCAGCCTGGGCAGAGTGCCACACTGGTTTTCAAACAGGATCCATTCTCGTGCCATAATGCAGAAGAAATAAAATCTGATCATTTTTAAGTAAAAAGCCAGGAGATTGTTCATACAGGTTGATATACGACTGAATAAATAAATCTTTAAAGTATTCTTAATACATATTCTAGCAGATGTAGTAATAATAATAATAATAATAATAATAATAGCAACAATAACAACAATAGGCTTAAAGGGCAGATGTCCTCACACACACATATATTCTACTAATAGCCCTTAGACTTGTTTTATAAAACAGTTATAAGCAGTTATTCTGTCACTAATGAAAAAAAAATTACCATTATGCAATGCTTCATTGTCAGACGTAATTCTATAAAACTTAGTGTATGAACATGCCAATGAACTCTTTGTATATATTCCTGTCAGAGCAAACATATCTAAAATTCTTAGCACAACTGTATGAATCATTTACAAGTAAAGTTAAGAGAGACTTAATTCTGCCTCCTCATACACACCTGGAATGGCAGGGTTATCCTAAGGGATATTTTTCAATGTTCCACTTTTTCATGTCCCAATTCTAATTACCTAAAACAATTACAGCGAGAGCAAGGTACTGTGCCTGAAATTGAAACAAGCTGCTAATGAAGATTGTCATCAGTCACGCAATGGAAGCTGCAGCTGATCTCCCAAGATCAGTTGATACAAATATTAGTTATTGCAGTATCAAGATTTATTCTACAGTCATCATAACACAAACATAGAATTAAAAAAATTCAAACTTCAGTGCTTACAGCCAAGTTCATTCCACATCTAAATACTTTTTTCCAGCAGGTGCAAATTTTGTAAACCTTTTTTTTTTTTGTAATTAGACATCTTTCTTCTTGCTTCTCTCTCTTTTACATGCTAAAATCACCGTCACAGTTTGTCAACTAACTTTGCAGGCTCAGTGAAAAATTATTTATTTTTTTTGAGTGATCTGGCTAAGTTGATCTTGACAAAAGGAAAATTCCTGAAAGCTAGGAGTCCATGATGGTTTTAAACTCCCTCTTCCGAGCTAAAATAATGCCGGATATGCCGCTTCCACAGGCACCACAAAGAGGGATCTCTCCGGAGTGTCAACTGTGGTAGTTTGCAAGATCCCTAAGGAGTCCATCCCTCCTAGGCATGGGTACTTGGCTTTATTAATGTACAAATGATTGCCTGGAGTCCATTGTTTCCATGGGTGCACACCTGGCTTTGTTAACATTAGAATGATTTTCCTCATCTCTTTCCTTTCTCTGAAACAGTGTGTAATGCATGGGGTCTCTGCAATCACTTGGCAGAGAACATGGGAGGAGAAGGGGGAACCCTGCCTGAACGATATCTTTCTACAATCAGAGCTAACGAAGCTTCTGTCTGGCCTGTCTTGAATTGTACTTGCGTTATTATGCACTAGGAGTCTAAACGTTATTCCATATCATCTCTTTAATTTAGTATATTGGGTGGTACGTATGTATGGGTGGCTTTCTAACTAGCTATACAAGCCACAGAAAGATTTATTAGAAACTGAGCAGTTGAAAGTGTATATAAACACCATTAATTCAGTAAAGATCCTGAAATGCAAAGTTACTCAGATGTTTGAGCATTCTAGCTGAAGAGGTTTATTATTGCTTTGCAAAAAGTTATGTACGTATGTTTGCATAAAGAGCACGACTTTGCACATAGATAAAAATATAAAGGTTATTGATACATTCTATATTAGTGTCACTGCTTTGTCTGGAAAAAGCCTAGAAAATTGATCTTTGGGTTCAAACATTGTCATTAACAGAGCTTTACAAGGAAGCTGGATTTGACAGCTTGTTTCCCTTCCTAGAAGGAAAAAAAAATGGCTACACTTGAATAGAATAGGTAATACGAAAATCATAATTTAGGTTGAGCTTGGGAAAACTACAGCTATGAGAAGAAATTCTGCTAATTAGAATGTAAAACCAGAATATCTTTGGGATCTAAATATCACTGGATAAATAATGTTCTTGTATTTCTTCTTAATTTCTTTTTTGATAAGTACAAAGTATTTTAATTCCTGATATCAGCAGGGTATCATAGAAGGTGCAAGGTGTGGATTGTGTTTTTTTTTTTAATTAATATAATAGTTGCTGCTTCTGCAATCATATTCAGTACCTCAACCAACAGGTTAAGATAGTGTTTCTTTTATACATTGCATACAAATACTCTTTGTTTTGGGTGGCAGCTGTGTTATTTTAAAAGGCAAAGAAAGATGAAAGCACAGAACTGTAAATCAAAGTATACTTTAAGTAGGAAGAGGAAAACAGAGAGAATGAAGTTAAATTTCCTGCTACTCAGCCAAAATGAGATCATCACTTATATGGGTAAATAAAATTGCAAAAGTCTAAGATCATGTATGACCAGTAACTCTTACAGGTTAGGTTTATGGATTGCATTAAATTATAAATTATTTTGCCCTCATGCTTTTGTATGCTAAACCTTGATTCTGCTTTTCTGGCAAATACATTGCTTCTGTGACTCCTAGGAGAAAGAATTGGAATTAGATGGTACCTTAGATTATTTTCCATTGTTATCTGACCCTCTTCTACCTTATTACTGCCTTCTATTACTGTCACAGGTTCTGTCAGTTCATGGCTTTGGACTTCAGAGTGTCATCTGGAGATCAAACATTTTGCTAGGGAGCGGTGCCAGTGAAGAGCAATGATCAAAGATGTATGAACAAACAAATTGCTCAGTATCTGTGTGGTTAAGCTGACTAAATGCCGGGTTTACAACTCCTTCTTTTTTTTTTTTTCCCTCTTCTGTTTGAGATGCAGATGCACCAGTGCAAAAAATTCAATTTTCAATTGTAAATACACATAGGAGAAACTGAATTTGTATAGGGGACTGATCTCTTTAGAGTATGAGATCCAGGCAGCATAAAACCTCATGTCCCTGTGTGATTTATGGTGCTATTTTCATGTCTGGGATCTGCCCCAATTTATTGCAGCCTAAAACTGTCCCTTTGACAGGCTTTCATAGTTACTATGAAGGCCTTATCATTTTCTGTTCTGTTACAGAATGGTGTAATATAGGAGCAGTGTTCATGCAATTATCAAATTGTGTATTTATCTGACTATCTTCAATCTATCTTCAATGCGTAGCAGGAAAATAAAGACATGGCCTCTTGTAAAGAGCAAACATCTCCTGAAATACCTATGCTGTCACATACACAGTTCAGAAGAAGAGTCGCATAGCCAAAACCATCTTCTGATCAAATTTGATTGTTATGAGAACAAAATCATAGAATCATAGAACAATTAAGGTTGGAAAAGACCCTTGGGATCATCAAGTCCAACAATTAACCCTACACTACAAAGTCAATCCTAAACCATATCACCCAACACCTAAACGACACTTGAACACATCCCAGGATGGCGACTCAACCAGCTCCCTAGGCAGTCTGTTCCAGTGTCTGACCACCATAGTTCATACTAAAAGAGCAGTTATAGAACAAAATAAAGGTATACAAACAGCTATCTATAATGTGTAAAGGTATAAACAGCTGTCTATGATGGGAATGCATAGGAGAATAACCTGTAAAGGAGGTGTCAAATCAAACATGTAAAAGTGAATTCGTTTTATTCAAACTCATATTTCTATCAAACTCAAACGGCCTATGCCTTTGACAACAGCGTTATTTTAGTCCCAAAATGGACAGAGCTTTTACTGACACCCATTATAAACAAACATTAAAGAAGCAAGAATACAAAGTCATTTTAATTTTTCCAGAGTAAAATGAAATAATGATTTTTAGGGGTAAGATTTCCAAGAATTAAAATCTAAGAGTAAAAAGAAACAGAGGTGAACTAGGTTTGCAAAACAAGTGTGCAGGATCATGTGGGCAAGGCAGCCTTTGTAATCAACAAACCAGATCCTGTCAATGTGGATGAACACCTAATGGGAAGAAATAAAGTCTCAGTGGTACCCAGTGGCAGGACAAGAGACAATGGGCACGGATTGAAATGTAACAGTCAGGGAGAAGCTGGAAAAGAAACTTGTTTTCTTGGGGTCTGTAGTTAAGATTGGCCAATCTGATTTAAGATTTCACTGATACCAAAACAGCAAGCTCACACTAATCTCCTCCTGCCCCACTGCCAGCTCCCTAGACCTGTTTTTTTTTTTATGCTGGGGGCAGTTTTCAGGCAGCTAGATAAACTAGTAGGTAACAGCATCAGATCAACTTGGGGCTGGATGAGCACCAGCACAGAACACCTGACAAAGAGGGGGGAGTACCATGTTCTGTTGGTTAACAGCAAGCTATTAGATCAGTTCAGCATCTTGTTTCAGGTGTAGGCGTAGGAAATTGCAGAGCCTCATCTCTTTATGAGCAATACAGCCTATGTGTAGTATCTCTAGAGAGCCAGTGACACAACAGGAATCATAAGTTTAATAGAATACATTTGTGCTATTTAACATCTTTATGTTGGGTACATTTGATTTGATGAGAAGCAGGCCCAACAAAGAAAAAAGGAAATAAGAATACAAGATCTGTCCCTCAGTGGCACCCATGAAAGTTCTTTGGCTATCCACCACTGATTAGATGTGAAATCCCTTTAAGGGTGTATAGCACCTAGATGCAGACAAAGACATCAAGGACATTTGTGTGGTGGTCCCAGCATTGAAAACAAAGAAGCAGGATTAGGTGAAAGTTACATAGGAACAGCTAGTGGGTATGGCAGAACTGATCTACAGAGAAGAGGTAATGGGATCTGTAAGCTGACACGCGTCTAGGGAAGAAATACCAGATTCAGACTTGCACCATAGCTTATGGCTGATGCTGACTTCTGGCACAGGTCTCCAGTGAAAGGTTCTGTTTAAGTTAAATCACACTGGTTTTTTTGAAAACTTCTCAGAAAACCCGTGCTTGGCCTGAATGCTAGCCTTTCACTGCCATCTTTTCTCTGGTCAGCTGCTAATCTTAGCTGTAACTGAGGCAAAGGTAGATCTTGAACTGGTCCACTGAAGTTTCTCCTTAGATGAATCCAGCTCAGGCACCCCATGGGATCTGTGCCTTAGAGGTCAAAGTGCTGGTCTTATAACTAACAGTGCTTTAAGGCATGAAGTATGAGGGATTATTTAGCTGTGTGGTGAGCTCTGCTAAAGTGTTTCTGGTAAGTACTAATGTTTTCTACAAGGAAAAAGTACTGAAAAACTTCCAAAAGTAACTCTAGGCGAATCCAGACATGTTATGTTTTGCCATCATTTGATATTTGATATTTGATAAATCAGATTTTACTCAGGTCCCAGGAAATTCAGCATTAAAACAGTCTTCTGATGCCTGACACATCAGTAACAAACAGTTGCTGCAGGTGTTAAGTAACTCGTATATGGGATAGTATTTAATCATTAATACTGGTACTGCCTCAGTGTTTTGAGTTGATGTATTTCATCTCTTCAAATGAGAGATATTGCTGAAACTCCAGCTTTGTTTCAATACAGCATAAATCTATTGTCTTTAATAAATTTACACTGATAGAAGCAGATTGTGACATGAAATATATAATGCATAAAGTTGTCTTTCACAGTTAGGCAACACTTTCCCGTTCCTCCTGCTTTTAGAATCTTTCCTAGTCTAAGATTGGAAGAATCGCTGTGTTCATATCAGGTTCCACCTGCAAAGGCTCTTAGCACAGCCTTTGTTAGCACAGTTGGTGTTAGAGTTCATAAACAAGTGTTAATGTAGGCTAAAATAATGGTAAACTGCGTTTCCAAGGCTGATTGCAAGTTTTGAGCAACTTCAGAAGTGAGGTTCCTTTTTAAGTAATTTGAATAGATTGAAGGTGAAAGTTGCTAAATAAACTTGTCAATGGAAGAAGTTGTCTAACTATAACTGTAATTCCTTTTTGTCAAGGGCTATTTGACTAATCCTTAGTCTACACACTAATAGATAGATATTCCCTTATTTTACATAAAATGAGATTAGATGATCATAATGGACCCATCTCATCTTCCATAAGTCAGTGGGTAGAACTGTTATCTTAATCAGTCTTGTCAGAAATAACCTCTATATATCTACAAATAAAACGGCTTTTAATCAGAAAATAACATCTTCCAATGTAACTTTCATTTTTGATTATGTGAATTTCTGTTATTTATGAAAGCAATGTAATATGAAATAATTTACTATCCATTTCTATAAGGCTTTTTCTTGAATCTACATGGTTTTCAATGCATTTTTGGTTTTGCTTCAAACAGGTTTGGAGTCTTCTTTTCAATACGTATTGAGGACTACACACAGAAGAAGATGTTCTGACCTCTTTGAACTATTTGCCAGCAGTCTTTCAGTGAGGGATCAGAAACATCTATGCTGACTGATGTCTAGGAAAACTTTAAACTTTGCTTCTCTATGGAAGACTTTTTCTTTCTCTTTTCCATGTAATTTTTCTGCTTTTATTTTCAAGTTCCTCTCTCCTCTCTGCCTGAACTGTCAGGTATTCACTATACATTGTCTTCTTTTCATATAGAATGTTTCAGTTTATATATCTGAGATAAAAAGATGAAAGAATTACAGGTCCTGTAAGTTGTCTTTAGACATGTTCATTGCGGTTGTGCTTACAAATGGCTGGAAGTTCAATAGATGCAGAATCACAACCACAAAGTGTGGAAGTGGTCAATATCCTGCTTCAGCCACAGTAAGTTTCCATTTAAAATAATTAATGTAAGTTTCCCACAATGACATCCAGGTAAATGAACAGGAAGAAAACAAATTGATGAAACAGTGACAAAAGGTAGAGTGATGGAGATTAAGAAAAAAATAAATTGAAAAATTCTAACTCTCGTAGAATCACAGAAACAGAAGAGAACACATAAATGCAAAGTGATGAAGCATTTCCAATACACAATAGGAATTTTATCTGTAGAGGTTTAAACCAAAACCATCTATACTACTAAATTAAACATTAAAGATGTAACAGAAGTTACTGTAAAAGAGAAATGCAAAATTAGTTGTCAAGGTGGCTTATGTTTGGTCTGGGTTTTTTTAATTTACTTTATTTCACTGTTCTGTCTTCCAAGGACTGTTTCTACATATTATATAAATATGGCTTACTGTAAAATCATAAATGACTCACACTCAATTACCTATCCTGCAGTTACTTATATTATTCACTGGAAGTAATTGGTCACCAGTTTGTAAAGATTTTCTTCTTTGCAAAGTGACCAGAAAATCTAAGATCTCTAAGACCATTTATGAGTCTGGGATGTTGCGGGCTTGGGTTTGAGTGCTGGGGGATGTAATTCCAGTAATCAATTGGTATCTGAGACTTCAATGTGAAATGTAGGACATCAACATTTATGGATTAATTCAGTAGTCATGAAAAACAGCAGATTGCTGTTGCTCATTTCTTCCTGGAGTGTTGGTGTTCCTACTTGCTGTTCATATACTGCAGAGGAGCACCATTTGTTAAGACAGGTCATCCCCCATCATGGATGCTCCAAGGTTAGATTTCCTTTCCTCTTTTTTTTTTTTTTTTTTTTTACTGTTGTTGGGATTCTGGACCTGGGTGCTCTGGTCTGCTACTGACTCCAGTCTGGGACTTTTCTAGTCAGGGCCTATTTGCCATCTGAAAGACGCAGGTTCTATATTAGCATATTCATTTGTGTCTTTGAATATATTTACATGTATATATTTGTATATAACATCTTCATTGTTATTGTTAATATTATTTTCTATTTTATTAAACGTATTAAATTTTTTTTCCAACCTTA
>NW_009717502.1:0-8894 GCF_000703405.1 Apaloderma vittatum | reverse complement strand
TGGTTCCCCTATTATCCTCCCCTATTAACCTCCTAGTGGGAGGTTTGCCGAGCCCTAAACCTCATCAAGCTCATGTATGTTTTTTTTATGCTATCTACATAAGATTAAGTGCATATGGGTCTGCCTTTGTAGAATGTGATGGAGTAAAATCAGCATATACATTTTGTCATTTTATTTTTAATATACACTAAAATGATTTCTATTATTGAAGGAATCATCAGATTTGTTACATAAAACTGTTTTGCTTGCTCAAGTTCAGATGTCCCAGTTTGCTCATAACCCGGAATCTGTCTCTATGCAGTGAGACTCAACAAGGCTGAAAGGAAAGCACCTGCCACCATCCTAATTTCAAGAAAAATGTTCATCCTATTAGAACCTATTCTAGAACAAGAATTACTGCAAAAAAAAAAAAAAGCCTCATGAAAAACTGCTCTTGGGCCTTTCTAATTTATGCTTTTTTCCATCAGCTGATCCGTTTGCAGTGTTTAGATGCCAGTATAACAACTTTTAGAAGCGCATTATTTCATCAGTGTAAATAAAGCCACAGACTAGTGTGTAAAACCCTGTGTAAATCATTTGTTGGATGAGCAAGGAAAGATCCTGAGGCTAAATTCATCATTTAGTTGGAAGTGTTTATGTCCTACAGATGAGCAATCATTATGGTTTAGTGGATAATATTTTATATTCACAGCACTCTTGTAAAACCTATTTGATGCTCGCTGCAAGAAACAAACTAGGAGAGAGGATTAGGATCTAAGTTTATGTTTAAAGGGAAGAAGGTAACCTGAAGCCATAGTGGCTAAGTCACCTTGACAGAGATTTAAATGTTATGCCACCTTCTATATGCTTCCCTGTGCAGGGACTGTATAGCTTGTGTGCCTGGATGTATGAGAACAGTGTCCTTACAGCAGGGAGTTCAGTATGAGTGACTGGTCTGTACATTAGAAATGCTGGCATGCTTTGACTGTGCTAACATGGATTCATTGGAGTTGAAACCTCAGTTTCAAGAATTAAAGTATAAATGTTGCTAAAGTCACAAATGGATTTTAAAGAGGGTAATTTAATTTATAGGTATTACAATGAAAACAATAAATAAATTTGCTTTGTCCTTCATCCCTGAATCACAGCAAAGCTTGACTGATTTCTTTGCATGAAGGGAGGAAGATTAGCATTGGGCTGATGTTTAGAGAAAGTAGTAGAGAAGTAGATGTGAACCATCAGCCTGTACTTGACTTCTAATTGCACTCTTCGACAGGAGTACAGACGCAGAGAGCTTTATTGGATGGACCCATTTGCTTGAGAAGGTAAGAAACTGCTATGGTCTCCTTGAATCTTTGCTGGCAATAGCATAGATAGAACGTATCCTAAGAAAGGAAAAAAGCTAGACTTAAATATTAGAAGTAAGTGTTAAAGAGGACTGGCACAAGTTCCTCCTTTGAAGGTCAAAAAACTGCCCTAAAGTATAGCTTCTGGTGTCAGTAGCAAATCATGGTTTAAAAATCTCTCTCATAAGTATGATGTTCACTGGGAAATCTAAGCAAGTTTTAGCTGCCAGCCTTCCAGCTGACAATGTGTGTGGATACTTCGGCCTAAAAAGTCATTCACTGGATATTTTATGGTCGCTTTTTTTTTTACATATCTAGTAAATCAAAACTTAACTCTGAAGTTTTGAGTTGTTATATCTAAACCTGGTGATATACCCTAATAATCAAACTTCTTGAGGCCTTGAACTTTAAAGATATTAAATGCAGTCTTTTCTACCTTGTCCTTTGTAACTGTTAAGCAAAGACACATATGCTTATTGTTTGTTCTTAAACATCCAAATCAAATCCTCCAGCCTTTTTAATGGTTTTCCTTTTTTACCTCAGTTCTCTCCATAATTTAAAGTTAGTGAGATGCCTTGCCTTCTTTTTTCACAGAATCACAGAATGTGAGGGGTTGGAATGGACCTTGAAAGATCATCTAGTCCAACCCCCCTGCCAGAGCAGGATCACCTACAGTAGGTCACACAGGAACACGTCAAGGCAGGTTTTGAATGTCTCCAAGGAAGGAGACTCCACAACCTCCCTGGGCAGCCTGTGCCAGGGCTGTCACCCTCACAGGGAAAAAGATTTTCCTAATATTTTTGTGGAACCTCCTGTGTTCCAGCTTGTACCCATTGCTCCTTGTCCTGTCATTGGATGTCGCTGAAAAGAGCCTGGCTCCATCCTCCTGACACTCACCCTTGACATATTTATAAACATTTATGAGGTCACCCCTCAGCCTCCTCTTCTTCAAGCTAAGGAGACCCAGCTCCTTCAGCCTTTCCTCATAAGGGAGATGTTCCACTCTCTTCATCATCTTTGTGGCTCTGCGCTGGACTCTCTCAAGCAGTTCCCTGTCTCTCTGGAGCTGAGGGGCCCAGAGCTGGACACAATATTCCAGATGTGGCCTCAACAGGGCAGAGTAGAGGGGCAGGAGGACCTCTCTTGACCTACCAGCTACTCCCCTTCTAATCCACCCCAGGATGCCACTGGCCTTCTTGGCATCATATTTTTTTTCCCTAGCTGCATGCATAGTATACTCATGAGAGCATAGCATTTGAAAATCTGGTTTTATTTCTTGCTGTCTCATGGTAGATTAGATATGACTATCACCAGGTAACTCTGCTTTTAGTCTTTAAATAGGAATTACTGTTCCAGGGAATCTTCTAATGTGCTTATCACCATTCTATATGACATCCTTACAAACAGCAGCAAGTTTATGACTACAATATCTCTGTGAAATGCAAATTAAAATGTTGCTGGCTGGAGCAGATCTTGACAAAGTTTAACGTCAGTACAGAGACTTTATATTTTAGTAGGCATTTGCTATTGCATGCTGAAATCCCATTGACTGTAGTGGGATTTGAGCATATACTTATACATGTAGTAAGCACTTTGTGGAATGCAGATGCATATCACAGAGGATTGGAAAATATGTAAGATTCCCAAATAAGTATCCCAGTCACAGAGTTTTCCTCTGACTGTTCTATCTGTTAACTCTGACAAAGTTTAGGCTTCAAAATAACAACACCCCTAATCCAACAAGTACTCTGTACGCCAGTGGAAATGTTTTATCTCTCTAAAAATGCTAGTTCATCAGTTGCTACTGCCATTATTTATAGCATGAATTGATATTAATCTTTCACAATGTAATGCACAAAATGGAAAACTTTAATTTACAACTTCCCTTAGTGAATCCATAAAAGATCTTAATCTCTGGTTTGCAACTGAATCCCACGTGCAGTTGTAAGGAGAGGAAGATGAGAATTGACTTTTTAAACCCCTATGATTAAAATGTACCAGCTCTTAGAACAGAAGTCACTGTACAACAGTCTTCACACAAGAGGTCTCATATGAGTCATGGGGGATGCACAGTTGTGGACAAAAAAACGTGTGCCATGGAGAAAAGGACAGGGAATCTCCACCTCCAGTGGCCTGCAGCCACTAAATCAAGGTCAACAGCTTTTGAAATTTTCAAGCCACAAGTGTGGTAGAGATATTTAGTCCAAGAACCAGACTGCATCTCTTTCAAAATAACCCTGCGAAATAAGTAAAATACAAACGTGATGAACTTCAGTGCACAGTGTTTTAATCCACCGATTTGCTCTTTTTTGCACTGATTGGTAATGTGTAATGTATTAACAGTGTACACTGAAGTCTGCAGGAACACAGTGCTTATGTATTGGGGGAAAATTAAAAGATTGTGCCCTTTCAAAGACAATTTCACACAGTGTAGTCTGGCACTTACTAGCAGTTTCTCACCGGCATCACTTCCATATAAACCATCATGTATTTAAAAAAAAAAAAAAAAGTCTTTCTGTACACCGAATTTTTAAATAAACAGAGAAATAACAATAGCTGAATAAGAGCAGTTATTTTTCTTCTAGAAGGCATGGCTTTATCAATTAGAAATATTTACTTTGTCAGCCAAATTTTGAAGCTGGTTACTAATCCACGAATTAGCTGCCTGTTGTCCGAGGCTATGTATCACTATGCAAACATGCATATTGTTAAATGACCTTTATGGTTATATTTAGATGATCACTTAAGGAAAAACTGTCAGTTTCATTTAATTTCCCCAAAGTCTTTCTCAGTGCATTTAAGGATCTCAGTCACCCTGGAGTGTTACCCAAGGTACATGAATAATTAAGAAGAGTTTATAATTGAAAATTTTGCAGTAGTTGTTTAAAAAATGCTAAAATGCATTGAAGATATGAATAACAAAACAAATCTGACTAGTTTTCTCTTTCAGAGTCCTCTTTTTGTTTAATAGCTGTTCCGCGTTTTACTTAATGATATGCACTGTTAATGCAGAACTACTTTATTATGGGTACTGTTTAGTCTGCATTTTCCCTCAGAGATCTCAGTCTAATTTGGGGACAAATTGCTGTGAAGTGGCACTTCCTGAGATAAATGTTGGTGCGATTTTTTTAAGGCAAAACATTCTATTGTAATGAACTGGTTTTACTTCTGTATATGTAAAATGACAATCCTTTCTGGTTTAGAAAAGAGGAAGTCACAGTAAATGTTTTCCTAAGTAATTGAACTTCATTTACCAGATAGAAATGCACTGCAGCAGTGATATTTACCACACCAGTGATTACAAGGCAATTATAAAATCACACCAGCTTATTAAAATTGATGAGAAACGTTATACCTAAGCGTGATTTGTTAAAAGTATCACTGTAGCTGATAATTTTATGAGGTATGCAGTAAGAAAATGAACAAGTTATGCTTGTAGTAAAAGCAGGAACATTTAAATTCTTCAAAACATTTCTTACTTGCATATTTTTGAGTAAGGAATCAAGGGAAGAACTTACAATTAATTTTTTTCCCCACTAAAATTATAGTAGCAGGACCACTTAAGATTGAGGCCTTCCCTGAAAATAGTTCTGCATATTTCACATTTCCTTGAACAGTTTCCTAACAACAACAACATCAACAGAGATATACTTGTCTTTCTGGTTTAGACTTAAATTTCATCTTTTGAAGCGTGTATCTATTTAGATTGGTTTTCTTAGAAAATTACTTAGGCTCTTCCATGATCCTAAATAAAATTATTTAGTGCTTCAGGTATAGTTTACTTAAAGGCTATTGAAGCTCATAGGAATGTTTCTACTGACCTGCAGTGGCTTAGGATATTGAAGCTCATAGGAATGTTTCTACTGACCTGCAGTGGCTTAGGACTCAAGCTGGCAAAGTTTTTGAAATATTGTAATTGTTAGGGGTTGCCAAATTCAGTAGCCTTACAGTAATGAGGCTCCTGTACCTCTGCGTTCCCTGGTCCAGCAGTGAGTCCATGCTCCAGCTGAGCATGTGAGTCTGTGAATTTGTATAGCAAATGTATCAAAAAAAAATTACTTCTGAAATTTTTATTAAAAAGAATAATATTCAAAGCTGTGTCTAAAAATATTGAGTTGTGTTTCTATAACTGCACAAGAGCTTAGCCAAAGAGGAGAAATATTAGCAGTATTACCTAGCCAATATCTAGTGTTCAATATTTGAATCTGGAGTAATGGTACTTATTCACAACATTTATTTGACAAATATTGTACAAATTTAAACAACTAGTAAATTGAAGGAAGTTGTAGTTTGCTTCCAAAATTTCAAAGGCAGAAACAGCATCTGAGCTTATTAGATTAGTCTTTATGAGATGTCTGCTCAGATCTAACATGTAGCTAATTCAATTTTCATACCAAATTACATAAATTAACTAGAGGAATTAACATAGAAAGTTCAGGAAAAAGTAGGGAACGATAGCTATCTAAACAGTTTCTTTTAAAATTTGCTGTTAAATTTATTGTTTGTCCGAGAGTTATAAAGGTGACACCTTGTGGTAATAAAGAATATTGCTCCACTATTCATTAGCTACCAAGAGTATTTTAAACTGGCTTTTCTATGTATACAAATAGAATACTGTCAGAATTTAATCACAGATTCGGCCAGTGATATCTGCGTGCCTACCACCTTCCTTTTTGCCTCTGCACAGACGTTGCAGTGGCTAAAAGGATAGTTCCATAGTCTTAAACGATGTTGGCAAGAGGGGTAGCCACACTCTTGCATGTTTAAAGCTGCTCTAGCAAGTTATCATAGCTTGATTATTACAGCTGCAGAGCTCTGAGCATGAGCTGGTGACATCTCTAATCCTCGTATGAGTCAGCGCCTTCTTTTCCTACAGAACATGGTCATAACTTATTTAGTAACAAATCTTAATTCTTCAGCTTTCTCAGCATTCTAGCTTTCAGTCCAGCTTTAGCAATATTGACGCTTACTACAGATAAACCTACACATAATTCATCATTCTCTCACTTGGCAGCAGCTCACCGCCTACCAATCTCTGTCTTGCAGAGCCCTGCAATTAGAATAGCCTCTGCAAACCCCCAACAATTTGATTAATTTTGTATGTTGGCAGGAGTGACCATGTAAGTTTGAAGTGAAGGGGTTTTTATTCCTCTCAGATAGTATTTATCACTGGCTGTATGCTCATTGCCCTGCATAAGTCAGGTATGAATGAAGAAGCATATTCCAGTTGCCTTCTCCTCATTAGACTCAGAGATTAAAGAAGCTGAGGGCTAATGCGAGAGAAAAGTGGGTTAAAAATGTTTAAAAATGGATGTTGAATTTACCTGAGTAGGTGGCCAGATATTAGTCAAAAAGGTATTAGTATTGGTGAAAGCAGTAGTTAAATGGATTCCATCTTAATAAAATGATTCACCCAGGAAACAACATGGAGGAAATTGAAAAATTGCATGACTTCAAGAAATTTATTAAACAATTACTAAAATATGACAGAATCATAGTTCTTACTTTTAAAGCCTGTGTTCCACTGGGAGGAAAGATGAAAAATAAAGGTGATGTTGAATTAAGAACACTATAACAACCTACTGAAGACCTAAGACTGAAAGAGATAAAGAGATCTTTTAAGGTTAATGTAATTTTAGCAAAGGATCGATAAGAATTTTACTTAAACCTGAGGGTCTTTTGTGGTATTCCAGTGCCACATTTGGTTATAGTAAATGATTCTGTAGTCCTATTTGAGAAATATTATCAAGACTTTTTATGTTGCAGTGACGTATAAGTAGTAGAATTAGTAATGCTGTAGTAGGTGTAGACACTGATGACTGTTTTAGCAAAATTCAGCATTAAATATCACTTAATCAAATGAGCTAATAATACTACAGGATGATATGAATATGATCCTGAGTTGTTACAAATTAATTAAGGCGGAATGCTAAATGAAAGAAGATCTTTAAATCTGTGATAAATTATGGTAGAACTGAGCGAAAACCTGCAAGGTAGTCAGTGGCAGGTGTGGTCACACTGCAAAGTCAGATCAGTTTGCTCTTCTTTCAGTGAGGGATTAGGCAGATACAAGGGACTGTACAGGTGATAGCTGCAGAGCAGCTGACCTGCTGGATTTCAGTGCATAATTTATACTTATTCATATATTCCATGAGGTTCTCAATTTCAAAAAGCAATCTTTTATTCATCAAGGGAACCAATTAGTAGAATCAACTAGTTAAAGAAGCTGTACAAGGCCACAAAAATTGATAAATCTGTGAGGAGTCAAACATCTGAAGCAAAAGTGGTGTGGAAAGAGCTCAAGAAATTAGAGTCTAACCTGATGAATTACCATCTGTCAAGTGCCAAACAAGCTGATAACCTACACTGAGCAGAAAAATCATGTGATTGAAGAAAAAATACTAACCCTCAGAGGTCACATGTAAGGGTAATAAGAGAATCGCCAAGAGTCATGAATTATATCTTGCCAAGATACTAAAATGAAATAAAAAAAGGCTTTTCTATTTTATATGAAAATAAATATAAGCTGTTCACATCCAGTGCCAGAATTCTATTCCTTCTACTGAGTGTGTCAAAACTAGCAGGTGTTGTGTAGGCCAAGACAGAATAATTCAAGTCAGCTGCCTGACAGGTAGGGGTAGTGGTGCATCAGCCTCATTGTGAAGTGGTAAAATCCGCAATGGGAAGTAGGCTTCAAGGCTGTTACCAGCTTCTCTTTCTCCAGTGAACAGACTTAGTGCCTTGAATCTACTTTAAAAACACACAAATCCAGTCACCTATTTCTGGGAGAGCCAGCACACCCACGAGAGGAATACTCTGCAAACCTGCTACTGACGGCATCCTGGCCTGTACCAGGAGTGGTGGTGTCAGCAGGAGCAGGGAGGTGATCATGCCCCTGTACTCAGCTTTGGTGAGGCCCCACTTTGAGTACTGTGTCTGGTTTTGGGCCCCTCACTACAAGAGGGATATTGAGATCTGGAGAGGGTACAGAGGTGGGCTACCAAGCTGGTAAAGGGCTTAGAATATAAGTCTTATGAGGAAAGGCTGAGGGATCTGGGGCTGTTTAGTCTACAGAAGAGCAGATTGAGGGTAGACCTCATTGCCCTCTACAACTACCTGAAGGGAGGTTGTAAAGAGGCGGGGGTTGGTCCGTTCTCCCTAGTGGAGAGTGATAGGATGAGGGGAAATGGGTTTAAATTGTGCCAGGGGAGGTTTAGATTAGATATTAGGGGGAATTTCTATACTGAAAGGGTTGTCAGCCATTGACTGCCCAGGGAGGTGGTTGAGTCAGTGTCCCTGGAGGTGGATGTTGTGTTGGGGGGAATTGTTTAGCAGGTTGATAGAGCTGGGACAAAGGTTGGACTCGATGACCTTCTAGGTCTCTTCCAGCTGATACGATTCTATGATTCTATGAAAATTGCTTGTATGAACTTCCCAGTCCATTTCAGAAAGACTTCTCTAAATTAGTAAGAAATTGAGTAAATTGCATAGATGATCCTGCCTTGGTGGGGAAGCTGGACTAGAAGATCTATAGAGGTCCCTTCCAGCTCCTCACATTCTATGATTCTA
>NW_009717501.1:12926-17008 GCF_000703405.1 Apaloderma vittatum | reverse complement strand
TGCTCAGCCACAACATCAGCCAACTCTCTCATCATACATGGATGCACACTGTCAGGGCCTATGGGTTTGTGCGTTTTCAGCTTCTGTAATACTCACTGACCAGTGGAGAATCATCCTTCCTCCAGTTGTGCTCCCTTACTTCCAGTGACTGTAATTCCTGGGGGCTGGCCTTAGGAGTAAAGACTGAGGCAAAGAAGGCATTCAGTAATTCTGGCATCTCTGGATCCTCTGTTATCATATCCTCCACCTCATTTAGCAGCAGACCCACTTTTTCCCTACTCTTCCTTTTCTCGTTGATGTATCTGAGGAAATTTTTCATGTTTTCTTTGAGTTCCCTAGCCAAATTGAATTCCAAGAGAGCCTTGGCCTTTCTTGTTGATTGTCTACATGCTCTGGCCACATTTCTATAATCATTCCAGTTAACAAGACCTTTTTTCCACTTACTGTAAATTTCTTTCTTCCATTTGAGTTTTTCCAGGAGCTCCTTGCCTAACTATGCAGGTCTTCTGCCACCTCTACTTGATTTTCTTTTAGAGGAAATGCCATCTTATTTCTCTCCCTAACAATACTGAACTCTAACATATCATGGTCCCTACAGCCAAGACTGCCTCCAAACTTAACATTTGCGACCAGATGCTCTTTGTTTGTTAACACAAGGTCCAGCATGTCACCTTTCCTCATTGATTCTTCAACCACCTGCAGCAGAAAGTTATCATCAATACACTGCAGGAACCTTTTGGACTGAATATGCTTGGCTGTATGATCCTTCCAACTAATATCAGGGTGATTGAAGTCACCCATGAGCAGCAGGGCAAGTGATCTTGAGGCCACTTCCAGTTGCCTGTAGAAGGCCTCATCAACAACCTCTTCCTGGTTAGGTGGTCTGTAGTAGACACGCACAGCAATGTCTCCCATGGTTTATGTCCCTGAATTCTTATCCTCAAGCTCTCAACACCTTCAAGCTCTCAACACCCTCATCCTCTCCCACTAGGTTAAGCTCAATACATTCTAGCTCTTACTCATGTAGAGAGCAATTCCACTACCACACCTTGGCAGTCTGTCTTCCCTGAAAAGCATGTAGCCATCCATGACCATATTCCAGTCATGTGAGCTATCCCACCATGACTCTGTAATCGCAAGGAGATTCATAGCTCTTTGACTGCACACTGCTTATGCTTGGGAGGAAGAACTTAGGGGTCTGAGGAGGCAGTTAGAGCTCTGGGGGGAGCACTCGTGGGCTCAACGGGAAGGTCAGGGGTCCAGGGGGGGCACTTCTGGGTCTGACAGGGAAGTTAGGGGTCTGGGGGGGGGGTGTCACTTGTGGGTCCAAGGGGGAAGTTAGGGGTCCGAGGGGCGAGGGCAGGACCTTGGACCCACCTCTGAGCCGGTTTGGAAGCTCCTCTCAGTGCTGTCATGCCTCACGGGCCTTGGGGAGGGAGGGCTCCGCTTGGCCCTCCAGCCTTCAGGAGCTTCTCGAGGTCCTTCGGGAGCTTCTCGAGGTCCTTTGCGAGCTCCTCAAGCTCCTTTAGGAGCTCTTCGATTTGCTCCAGGTCTTCTTGAAGCACTCTAGAAAAGTCCTTGATGAGCTCTGCTATGTCCTTGATGGTCGTCAGAACCTTCCTGAGGTTCTTCAGCACCTCTTTGAACTTGCCCATGGGTTCCTGAGGTGCCTCAGAAGCTTCTGAAAGTCCTTCAGGAGCTTCCTGAGGTTCTTCGGGAGCTTCTCAAGGTCCTTCTGAATCATGTCGAGGTCCAAAGGCGGGAAAGCTGTGGTGGGGGACTCTTTAAAACCTTTAGAAGCCTCCCACCAGTCCCTGCTAGACATCCCCCTGGCCAGGGCCTGGCCAACGAGCACGGCCTCTTTCCCACCCAGGAAATTGTATTCTTTCTCTTGGGGGAGAGGAAAGGAAAGGAGCTTGTGTCCCCACAGAGCTCCACTCCCTGTAGAACTTTAACACTGGGGTGCCGGAGCCTAGTCCAGGGGTGTCCTGTGGCAGGGAGGGTGTCTCCACAGACGGGAACCCCCTCACGCGCCACGACGACAACACGAGACAAAGAACCACGCAGGTTCCAACTTGCTCCTCCTGCCATCCCTGTTTCCACAGGGATGCGGAGGGAGCAAAATTCAACTAAAAAGCCTCAGGGGTTGAGATTAAGGGTAGGGAGGGGGATAATCAACCATTTGAGATGACGGGTAAAGAACCAGAGAGACTTGGGTAATAAAACATCAATGAAATTCAGCACCATCGGTTACAAGGTGAGATAGTGAGAGGAAAATATCAATAATTATGCCCAGATCTCAAATACACTTTGAACCCCCCGACTCCTCCCATCTTCCCGGCTATCCTCCCTCGCCATCAGTGCAAGGGGGGCAGGGGGTGGGGGGTCAGTTCACTCTGGCCATTTCTCATTGTCCAGGGCAGCTCCTCCTCGAGAAAGGGGGCTCCTCGCAGTCTCTCTCTCCTGCCGCGCGGTGCCCACCTCACAGGGGGCAATCCTCTTCCTCCTTGGGAGGCCCTCGGGGCCACAGCTCGCTTCGGGTACCTCCCCGGCTGATGCTTGGTCTCTATCCCCTCTAGCACGGGGCTCTGCACATGCCGACGCATCCTGGACGTTGTCACTACCCTCGGTCCCCCCAGCAGGAAGGCAATCCCCCTCTGGCCTTCCTAACCCCCACAGGCTGGAGGGAAAGGTCCTGCTCTGGCAGCCTTCTCTCTCCTTCTGCTCTGGGACTCCTCTCCCCCTCTTTCTTCCTTTGTTCTCCTCTCATCTCCTCCTGCCTTGAACAGAAAAACTCCCCAGCATTAGGGACAGGGCAGCTCAAACCAAGCCAAATCAAGCTAAACCAAGTCAAACCAAGCGAGAGTGAGAGCACTGGGGTCGCCTCTTCACTGCCTCGATGGCCAAGGCCCTGATGGGCCAGAGACAGGTCCAGCTCCCACCTGGGGGTGGGGGAAGCTCTCAAGGATTTACACAAGTCTAGCCTCACTCTCACAGAAACCCCACAACCCCACCAGATCCAAATCCATGACACTATCCTAAACGATTCCATGATCAGTTATCCACTAATCACAAAGCACTGCTGCTGAGATCTCTTTTGGATCCTCTGTACCCCCTTCCCTTCCTCATCGCTGCTGGAAAGCAGCCCTGTGGAAAAAGACCTCGGAGTCCCAGTGGACAGTAAGTTGTCCATGGGACAGCAACATGCCTTTGGGGCCAAGAGGGCCGATGGGATCCTAGGGGACATTAAGAAAAGTATGTCCAGCAGGTCTAGGGAGGTTCTCCTCCCCCTCTGCTCTGCCCTGGTGAGACCACACTTGGAATAATGTGTCCAGTTTTAGGCTCCCCCGGTCAAGAGAGACAGGGACCTCCTGGAGAGAGTCCAATGGAGAGCCACGAGGGTGATCAAGGGACTTGAACATCTCTGTGTGAAGAGACACTGAGAGAACTGGGGCTGTTCAGCCTTGAAAGGAGACGGCTGAGAGGGGACCTTATTACCGTAGAGAAGTATCTGAGGGGTGGGTGTCAAGAGAAGGAGACAATCTCCTCTCAGTGGAGCCCAGCAAGAGAATAGGAAATAATGGGTTTAAGTTAGAACACAGGAAGTTCCACCTCAACATGAGGAGCCTCAACATGAGGAGAAACTGCCTCCCTGTGAGGGTGCCGGAGCACTGGCACAGGCTGCCCAGAGAGGGTGTGGAGTCTCCTTCTCCGGAGACTTTCAAACCCACCTGGATGGGTTCCTGCCTGGCTGCCCTGGGTGACCCTGCTCTGGCAGAGTATGGGCTGAGCGATCTCTGGAGGTGCCTTCCAACCCCGACATTCTGTGACTCTATGTTTCTATCTTTCTATGGTTCTATGGTTCTATAAGCTCTGGCACAGCGTCCTGCCATGCTCAGGCCCTCCCGAGGCTGGGGCAGGCGCAGCTCTCCGCCTTCTCCCCCGACGGTCTAGAATCAGCATTTTTCGGCTAAAACCTGCCGTTTCGCAGGGCAGGCCCCGAGCTGGCAACGGGGCGGGGGCGCGCTATGCGCAGGCGCGGCGGCTCCCTGCCAGTGGGACAAGGCTACAACTGCTAGCGG
>NW_009717501.1:0-12689 GCF_000703405.1 Apaloderma vittatum | reverse complement strand
GAGAGGGGCTGCAGAGAGGAGGGGCTGAGCCTTTTCCCCCCAGTAGCAAGTGACAGGACGAGAGGAAATGGCTGCAAATTGTGCAGGGGGGGAGGTTCAAGCTGGACATTGGCGAGAAGTTCTTCCCTGAAAGGGTCCCTGGGCATTGGAACAGGCTGCCCACGGCCGGGGTGGAATCCCTAGCCCTGGAGGGATTTAGACAACATGTGGCTGTGGTGCTCAGGGACACGGGTCAGTGGTGACCAGGCAGTGCTGGGTTAGTGGTTGGACTCGATGATCATAAAGGTCTTTTCCCACCCAAGGGACTCTGTGATTCTGTGGCCCGAAGGAGCCAGGGGTGTCCCTGAGAGCCTGGCATCAGTAACGGGCCCTGACCTGGCCCTGCCCGGGCTTTCCTGTAGCCCCTGGGGCGAGAGGCCAGCAAAGCTTCAGGGACACTGGTTGTGACATGTCCAGAGCAGGGTAGCTGGAGGCACCGGGGCAGCCATCAGCTCGAAGTCTGTCCTGTAACACTACCTAAAAATACCTGGCTTTGTTGGAATGGGCACTCGAATCAGCTGTTTTCTGACTTGGAGGAGATCCTGGTAGGAAACGTGTTCTTTCAGCAGATGTCACCTAGAGGAGAAACTGCCTGTAGCCTTTTTGTCTCGTGTGACAGAATGAGATCTGCTGAAGGGTTTTAGTAACGTGCCTTTGACTCTCCTGCTTCCCCAGGCTGGCATTCAGAGAGAAATAAAGATGCGGTTGAAGCCATTTGCCTATCCGTTGCCTGAAACAAGGTTCCTTCATGCAGGCAGGCTGGTGTACAAATTCAGAATCCGATATGGCAACTTCAACAGGTAAGCATGTGAAAGCTGGAAAGTGAACCTGCAGTTTCATGACAGAACTAATGTGAAAGCCCAAATTCAGGCCATGAAAATTCCCTGGCCATGAAAGCAGCCGCTCAAAAGCTGCTGCTGTGCTTGCACGCACTGAGCATTGGCCTGAGAGAGCAATTGGAGCTGTAAGAAACGCTTCTGTTTCACTGCAACTTGGGGATTTTGAGCTCCAGTGGGAGAAGAAGCTGGGTTTAGTAACAGCACTTTGAAATTGTGTAAGCGTTTAACTAGAGCCTTTGTAGTGGTTTAGCCTCCGCTGTCAGCCCCACACAGCCACTCACTCACTGCCCCATGGTGGGGTAGAGAAGAGCATCAGAAGGGTAAAAGTAAGAAAATTTGTTAATTGAGATAAAGGCAGTTTAGTAAGTAAAGCAAAAGCCATGCATGCAAGCAAAGCCAAATAAGTTTCTCCCTGCATCCCGCCAGCGGGCAGGGCTTTAACCTCCGGGAAAGCAGGACTGCAGCCCGCATAACAAGTGACTTTGGGAAGACAAATGTGCTGACGCCAAGTGTGCTCCCTCCCTCCTTCTTGCCCTGCTTTTGTTGCTGAGCGTGATGTCCTGTGGTCTGAAATAGCCCCTGGGTCAGTCCTCAACACACATCCTTATTTCTCAGGCTCCCCACTGTTAGCAGTGTGCCTTTTGCTGGCCTTGTACCCTAGCACTCGAGCCTGGGTGTGGGAAGAGTCTCTTGAAGCTCTCACTGGCTGCTGGCAGGAGACATTTGTTGTAGTCTTGGGGTTTGTCTCCCAAGGTTCCCTTTCCACCTCTATTTCAGATGTGGATGTGTCCTGGTTTGAGCTAAAAACTCCAATTCTGTTTAGTGATTTTTACTTTCCAGTCTACTCTCTTCTATAAGGCTGCACTTTCTGAAGTTAGCAGCGTGTTTTTGCAGACAGTGTGTGCTACTGGCAGTGATAACACCTGATGTTTACAGTTACTGCCTGGGACTGGTATGCAGAAAGGCTCTGGCTGATACTTATTCGTACAGTGACCAAGGCCGCTGCTGGCTCTTGTGTGCCACGCTGGGGGTGCCAGGTAGTAAGAGGGGTCACAAGGAAGTGAAAGGTTGCACCTCCGGGGAGTAACAGACAGGACAGGTGACCCTTGAGAGTATTCCATCCCATATACGTCATATTTAGTATAAATTGAGTGATCACAAGAGTTTCGTCCCTCTTTCTGCAATGGCCGGTGTCCAGAGAGGACTCCATCTGACCTCCTGCTTTTGATCCGGATCCTGGATCCTGGATCCAGCTCCTGTATCCAACTCCCCACCGCTGAGCCTGGGGCTTCCCCAGTGCTGTCTGCTCTGCATCATCAGTGGGGATTGTTATCAGGAGACAGAGTAAGGTTCAATATCAGGCTTATATATAGTTGTATATAGTTCTTTATTTTTATCATTTCACTATTATTTCCATTATTATTTCATTAAAGCTGTTCCAGTTTTTCTTCTTTAACCTGTAAGTCTCTCTGACTCATTCCCTTTTCCTTCCCGTTTTTGTGGGGGAAAGAGGGGGTTAGAGAGTGTCTGTCGGTGTTTAATGGCCGGCCCAGCCCTAACCCATGACAGGATGTGAGAAACTTGGCCTGTTGTTTTGAAACAAGTGCCTGCCTCTCCTGCTGGCAGAGGGACTGAGCAGGACTTCTGAGACGGCTGCTCCTCTCCGTTTCTAGAAGGTGCTGTAGTGACAAGCCTGAGAAACGGGAGTGAAGGGAGAGTAGTTTAGCCCATGGTACCACTGGCGTGCAAGGAAGAGAAAGGAAAACAGCCTTTGTGTGTGCAGGGGACAACTAAGAGGAGTGTTGTGGGAGGCAGCAGCTCTGTGGAAAGCCTCAAATAGGAAGTTGCATAGGCAACGAAGTGACTAAAGCACAGAGTGTTGAGTGGTCTAGGCAGATGGGGAAGGTGTAAAACAAGTGAAGAGGATGATCTTTTAGAGGTGTAAAAGACAGACTTGCCCTGAGGGTTTTCTCCTGGAGGAATTGCTTGTGCTGGCTGCTCAGGCACACAGAGATGCTGGGCAAGTGTGGCTCCCGCTGTGGCATGCAATGTGATCCCTTCTGTTAGCTTGTTCTGTATTGAGCAAGGAGAGAGCCTTTCTGAAGAGGAGTATAAGTTCTCATCTCTGACCAAGTTCTGGCTGGGGCCCCTGGATGTGAAGGATACGCCAGGGGCTGCCTCCCAGAGCACATACCGGCGAATACTTGTGAGCTGTAATCCCTCACACTCCACTTTGGTCTTTCCCAGTGACCTTGGTTTGTTTACTTTTCAATGGGTCGGGATTTTCTTTAAGACTTTCTCTTTCCGTGTGCGTTTGCTTGTTGGCCAGCACCTAGCAGCAAACAGCTTCTGAGAAGCTGCCTCACAAGAGCTGTGCTTAGTGCTTGGGCACACAGCTCAGCACAGCAGCATGTGGCTTCCGGCATCACGGGGCCCAACTCAAGCGCTGCGCAGGTCCCTTCCTCTGCAGATTTGCACCGCAGAGAGGATTGAGAGATGCGTCCTGCCTATTCCTTCTTTTTAGTCCCTGGAGCAGAGTGGCATTGCGATGGGCTGGGAGACAGAGGTGCTGGTTTGGGGGCCATCTGTCAAAACAGGGATCCTAAACGTTACTGAGGATGGACTTAGAAGGTCTGATCTCCTGTCCATTGTGTCCCTGGATACATGAGATACAAACGGACAGAAAATTCACACAAAGTAGTCCTTGTGGAATAAAGGATGTACTTTAAGAATGACAAATGAGGAATTCCTTTGCCTGCTAAGTGTTTTCTGTGTGCAGTGGGAATGGTGTTCTGTTGCTGTTTCAGATCTTGCCGCGACTGTCGCTCCATTGCTCTTGGCCTGGGATGGTACTCACTCTCTCTCCACTTGTTTCACAGTGCTCCGGATCTCGACCGCACTGACAGTGCTGCCAAGGAGTTAGAGGTAGGAGATGAAGCAACTCCTCGGGACCTCAGCTGAGTGTTAGACTGAGCAAATATTTTTTCCTTGTGGGACTGAGGACGTTTTGCCAAGTGCAGCATTTCAAGGGCAAATAATGGGGAACTTCACTACTAGGATCCTACATAGCACATGCTTGCCTCTTTTCATGGTGCCAGTGCTTTGTGGCCAAGCTTGGTCACAGCTGGTGAGTTCTGATGAGGAAACGAAACAAATATATTGCCCGCTGAAAACTGTTCCTGCTACTTAGTGTTAAAAAAGTCTTCCGAGTACAGTAATAACATTATAGATGTTGTTGAAGGAAATGTGCTGATTTTAATGGATATGGAAAATTATTATTGTTGTTATTATTGTTATTATTTTTTTCCACTTCTGAAAATATTGAAAGGTACAACTAGAAAGAGTTTCCTGTTTGTAAATCAGGAGTTTGTTGGGGCTGTATTACTGTTCCTTTGTAACTCAATTGAGTCAATATTCAGAAAAAGAGACGTGTATTTATTTTTGATACTGGCCAATACTACGTGTGTTTTGCAGAAAAAAAAGGGGTCTTCTTAAATGTAAAAGTTCTCACATTTGAAAATGCACTTGCCCTCTCTGTAGTAATGCTTCTCTGTTAATTCAAGATTAAGATACTAATTCACCTCGGTTTCGATGAGTCTGCTAGTGCAGCACGCGCTGAGGTGGTGGGAGAGAGCTGCCTTTCGTGCTTCATGCAAACTGTAAAGTAATGCTAATTTTTCCCCAGGCTATCCTTGACACTGGAATTGTGACTGTTGTTAATATTCTTCCTTCCTTTCTTTTTTTTGGCCTCTTCAGGAAGCAATTCGAGTAATCCTTGGAAATCTAGATGACTTACACCCGTTTTCTACAGACCATTTCACTGTCTTTCCCTGTATCCTTTCCCTCCTACTTGTAAAAGAAAAGGTTCAATGACTTGTGTCTGTTGGGCACTGTGTAGGCTGACGTTCATGTCTCATGGTGTGGGTCATTAGCCTGCAGTACAACTCTTGTGAGCTTTACAGTTTTAGGTTAGCTGAAGATTCTCCTCAGGTGTTACCTTCACCAGAGAGAGAGCTGATGTGGAAGTTCTTGGGTGGACACCCCTGTGTTCCACATCAGGTTTAGCTGGAGAAAATGAACATGTAGATGTATGTAAAGGAAGCCAACCTAGTGCACTTGCAAGTGAAGTGAGTATGTTGCTTCATGTCAATAAAATGTAAAACGCTCCTTACAGGCTCGGCAACGCTGGCCCACTAGTAGAGAAGACCACAGTCATTTTCTTGTAAGGTGCATGAGGTTTAAATCACATCCTTGAGCCTCTGGGGATGGATTGTACCTGCAAAGCCATCTTCAGTCTGTACAGGAATAAATTTGAGCTTGAACTTTTGAGGGAGCACAATAGTGTTACCATGAAATGTTACCTGGAAGGATGTGGAGAATAAAAGCAGTTTCTTGGGCAGGAGCAACTGTGAGCATATGCTTCCTCCCTCATGTAGATAGCTCCTTCCCCAGAGAGAAGCAAGAAGCACCTCACAGAGTTGAGTTTTACGAGGAGAAGAAGTTGAGCTGAGATAGCTGGAAGAGTAGACAGGCTTTTGAACACACAAAGCCTGCAGGATTTTTATCTGGTTATCCTGGCCTTTTCTTCAATTTAGCCTTTGAAGTCTGGAAATGCAGTGAAGCCCGTGTCCTCTACCCGGTACTCACCTTGTTTTGCTCATCCCCCTTGCTCCTGTGGGACCAGTCACCAGAGTTTTTCCTTCTTCCCTAAAATTCACAGGGACGTTTAGCTGCTGTCTAAAGACAGCGCTGGAAAAGCCTTGTGCCCCTGCACGGCATGGGCCCATAGGAGCTAATATGGAAATCCTGGCACGCACAGGTTTTGTTGCATTTAGTTTCCTGCAGATTTTGCTTTTGGATTGTAAGTGCTGAGGCATGTGAGATTGGATTATTCTGGCCAGCAAGCTTTACCACAAACTCCTCCGCCTTCTAGACTTTTTTCATCAGAGCGCATCAAGGGCCCAGCTAACCTTATTCCCTTTCTTCTTGCTTGTGCAGGTGGGCAGAACTTGGCTGTTTCTGCTGCGGACTCTGCAGCTCACTAATTTAGCCTGACAATAATGGAATTAAAGAAATGGTAAATGCTAACTAGTGTTTCTATTGTTGCTGCAGTGTAAAGGGTTAAGAAGTTACTCTACTGTTGAGGGGAGAAGTTAG
The DNA here is from genome assembly GCF_000703405.1 of Apaloderma vittatum. Classification (NCBI taxonomy): domain Eukaryota; kingdom Metazoa; phylum Chordata; class Aves; order Trogoniformes; family Trogonidae; genus Apaloderma; species Apaloderma vittatum. The sequence goes on along the minus strand of NW_009717501.1, from coordinate 6,654 downwards.
CTGAAGGACAGGCCTTTTCAATCCCAAGGCTGTCAATTTGTGGATCAGGTCAGGCAGGGCCCTAGCATAACCTCCTGTGATTCTCAGTGCCCAGGAGCCGTTGATGCCCACATGTTTTCACCCGAAAGGCGTTCCCTTCCAGTCTCAGAAGACTCCTCATAGCAGGCAACTCCTAAAGGCAGCTCTGGAGCCTGCAACACGAGAAGGACATGGACCTGTTGGAGCAGATCCAGAGGGGGCTGTAAAGATGATGAAAGGGCTGGAGCACCTCTCCTAGGAAGACAGACTGTGAGAGTTGGGGCTGTTCAGCCTGGAGAAGAGAAGGCTCCGGGGAGACCTCACAGCAGCGGGGGCGCCCTCACGGCAGCCTGCCAGTGCCTGAAGGCACTTCAGGGAGACTGGGGAGGGGCTGCTTACAAGGGCATGTGGTGACAGGATGAGGGGCAGTGGTTTTAAACTAGGGCAGGGCAGATTTAGATTAGACATTAGGAAGAAGCCCTTCACCACAAGGATAGTGAGATGTTGGCACAGGTTGCCCAGAGAGGTGCTGGGGGTCCCATCCCTGGAGGCATTCCAGGCCAGGATGTTAGTTTCTGCTAGCAAATGAACTCAAAGTACTTATTTTCCCTGTTGCTTCCTGAGGTCAGAGGCGCGCGAGGATGCTGCTGTTCAGTGTTGGTCATTCTTGCTTGTGTGGGCTCCTCGGTGTGGGAGCTGCATCCACGTGAAGAGTGTGCCTCTGGCAGTTGTCACATCAATTCTCTTTTTTCCTCCCCTTTTGAACTGTGAAGTAAATGTCATGATGCTACTCCTAGGAACCCTAGCCCTCTGCAATTTTTAAACTAATCTGTTTCTAAAAATACTTTTTAGTTGGGAAGACTGATGAGCTTTTATTCATGTGGTTGGAAGAGCCTGGCGTGTGGGTTTTTTTGTGGGGATGTCAGAACTGAAACAGTTAAGGAGACAAGTGACTGCTGGGCGGGTATTGCCTGGAGGAGGGTTTCTTGTGATGTGTTACTAGTACTTTTCCACAAAGTTCATGCTGACAAGTTGTATTTGCTCCCTCATGCACAAGTGCAGTGTGGTGTGACTTTTGAAGCTTTACAGGAAGACCTTGTCAGGACTCGTGCTCCTTTAAAATGTTCATACTGTGTTCTTGAGTCTTATCCTTGTTCTCAGATTTTTTTTTGAAAGAGTATCAAGGATGAGATTCCACCACGAGAATGTGCTTCTTGTGCCTTATCCCTATGTTTGCACTATGTATCTGGAACTGAACTCATTCCAGCAAAACGTATCTTTTGGTAAGTCCCTGCAGTTGTGTTTGGATCATTTCTGGAAACATCAGTGATGCATGTCATGCTTTTCCCTTTCCCTTTATCTGTCGTGTCTTTAAATTAGAGGAAGCAAAACCGAGTGCAGTGTGGCTGTGCCGTGGATCTGAAACAGAGCAGAGCAGTGGGTTCTCTTGTGTCCTGTGTGGCTTTTCTAAAATCTCCCGCATTTCTTTTTTTCGAAGCACTGCTGGTGTTTTTCTGAAGCAATGCCCAGTGGCTCCCAAGACTCATTCTTTAATGTCTGTAGCTAGACTGGAGCCAGCACACATGTATGGAATGCATGTTTTCCTTCCATCTGCTTGACTGCATTGGTTGACATTGAACTTCACACTCTTGGACTCTTCTTTCCTAAAGAAATAATGCATTTTTTTTCCTTCCCTTAAGTAATGATGGCGGTAATGTCTTTTGTATAATTAACAAATGCCCCCTTCTTAGTGTCTCATTCTCCAGGTTTTCTGTGAATTCCCTCAACAGTCTCAGGCTCCGGCTGAAATCTCCGTGAGACTCTACAGTTAAGCTCCTCTGCTGTGAAAACCAAGTTTATTCTGACTGTTCCCCGTCTGATCACTGGTGCTGTTTTTTCCTACAACTGTTTAGTAGATAATCTGGTCTCCTTTATAAAGTGGACAATTAGTCATTTCTTAGTTTCACGATCCATTTGCTTGTGTGTAGCATCCCGTATCAAACATGCCACGTTTGCACGTAAAAACTTCTAAATGTGGCGAATTCTCTCCCTTCCCTGTGTACTTGGCTCCGGTATTTAATCGCCCTCCCCAAGTAGTTGCACAGTTTATCTATTCCTAAATTATGCGCAGCGTAACATGCTGTTCCTTTCAGGCACGGCTGTTTCAAGTTCCCGTTGGCAGGGATTTTTCTTCAGGAAGGCGTGAGTGGATCCAGCTGGCTGGTATTCTCCATAGGCCATGTATGCTCCAGGCATCTTCCATCTGGTGTCTGAAACAGGGTGATGCTAACAGCTCTTCAGGCCCTTCTTCTCTTCTGAAGACTCCTTCAGCTGCTTCAAGAAAAGCAGTTGTCTCCGTTCCATTGACATGTGCTATTCATAGACAGGAATTCCAGTTCTGAAGGAGCTGTACTTGCAGATTTTTCAATTTCAACATATCCGATGCAAGTCCAGTGCTGTTTCTCAGTGGTTTGTTGTGTTCTCAGCAAGAGAGGTTAGAGAAAGTCCAGTCTAAATACTCACCAAATTTTATAATACCTCTGTTACAGGTAAAGAAGTAAACCAGGAAAGCGATGAGCTTGTAAGTTGTGCATGTGTTTACATTTTGTTTTCTTTCATTTAATTTATGTTCTAAATAGCCTGGAGAAGCAGAATATATGTATATATTTGCAATGCTACAGTTCTCCTGTTTCTAGGTGTTGGTCAGGCAATGTAGTGTGGCACTGAATTCTCACCCAGAACCATCCAAGTTGAGAGAAATCTTCGTGTCAGGTCCAGCAGATTTTCCGTGAAGTCCTGCCTCGGGACTGGCGAGCCCTGCTGGCTTCAGGAAGATGTGTTTTCCACAAGTCTGAGCTGAGCCGTCCAGTGGTTTCCCCACTGTGAGACTCTGGATGTGGTTGATATTGCTGAAAAATTAAGTAATTTCGTAGGTTCTATACGTGTCATAAGCAACAAAGTTCAGCTTCTCTGGGAAGTTGTTTAATGAGAGCTCAGGCTGGGTTTGTTTGCCATACGGGAAAGTGTCTGAAGATCGAGTGAAGATGTCCCTGGAAGAAGGTTTTCTATCTCTACTAGCACTATTCCTGAAAAGTTGTATTTTTGGTGTAAAACTGTTGACCGTGATTCTCTGGCTGGCATCTCAGTGCTCACCTTCTGTTTGACTAAGGAAGCTAATCTTTTCTTCCAGAATCATTGCTTTTGGTTTTCTTTGTATAAACATGAACAGTTTTGCAAAACTCTGAGTTTTGTTCTTAAGTAGAGAAGTTAAATTTTACCAATACCAAGTTTGCAATGTTTTGAAGGTCAAGAGAAGAAACGAAGCGTCAGAAAGTGCTGCAGTGGAACAACCAGTGAAGAGGAGAAGAGTGGAAGTCGAAGCAGAGACCTCATGCCCGCAGTCGGGTGTGGACAGGTCAGTTGACTACAGAATAGTCTTCCAGGGCACACATTGCTATTTTGAATGTCTCTTGTACCTTCCTTATATTTTATTCCTGCACAGTCCTTTGCCCCATTTTTCTTCCTTCCGTAGCAGCATTGCGTATATTTGGAGAAAGTTTCCACGTGTGTTCTGGGTCCCATGCCGTTAACTGTCGGTTGTGTTCCATGATCTGTAGAATCACAGCGAGGTGAGAACTCATCAACTAGGCAAAGCAGTGCGTTGGCTGGCATGCCTGAGCCCAGATTGACAAGGGAAGAGCCAGGAACAGTTTTCTCCCTGCCTCCTGGCCTGTTCCCCCGAGTCAGCTGATGAATGCTGCCTCTCAGCTTCAGACTGATGGCAAAAAACGTTTGTAGATAAGAAGTTCTTGCTTGTGTTTGGGTTTGATTTCGTGTTTTGCAGTTCATGCCTTTTGCCTCTTGCCCTGCCAGAGGGCGCTGCTGAGGAGAGCCCGGCTCCCTCTTCCTCATTCCTTCCTATCGAATGCACATTGTTAAGTTCCCCCTGAGCCTTCTCTAGCCTGAGCAGTCCCACCTCTCAAAGCCTCTCCACATACAAAAAGTGCTCCAGTCCCTTCATCATCTCTGTGGCCCTTTGCTGGGCTCACCCCAAAGAGTCCCCGTCTTGTCCTGGGGAGCCCAGTCTGGACACAGAGCAGCTTCAGCAGTCCTGAGCAGAGAGAAAGGCTCACCTCCCTCTAGCTGTGGGCAAGAATTCTTCCTAAAGCAGCTCAGGCTGTTCCTGGCTGCTGCCAGCAGGAGGGCCCAGGGCTGGCTCGTGATGGCTTAGTTCTTGCTCACCTGTCAGAGGCAGGGCCGTTATTAGTTAGAGTCCAGCAGCCTTATTTCTTTCGTGGAGAGTAGCTTTTAAAAAAAGAGAATTTATGCCTGTGCTTGATATTCACGAGTACGAGTTCTAGATCCAGCACTGTGATCAGAAGTGTTTGTGCTCACCTTTCCCCTTCCATGGCGATGCAAAGACTGTGTCCAGTTGTCTCTCTACCCGGTTCCCAAGAGTATTTGAGGCAGGGATTAGAACAGAAGTCTGAAGCCAGTTCTTCTGCTGCTCATACAGATGTTATCCTTTCATTGCCTTCTGCCCCCATCTCAGCTTCTTTTCACAATAAAGCTGCTGGAAATGCGTGAAGAATGAGACTGGGATCCAGAATGCTTTTTGATCTCTTTTAGGCAACACTGAGTTGTAGATTGATCAAATACAAGGCCAGAAAGGGCTATTTCGTGACCCTGGCAGTTCTCTCTTAGTCTTGTATCTTGCCCCAGCAGTTAAGATTAAAACAGTTAATAACTGCAAAGTATGTTCTTAATTTCAAAATTAAATTAGTGAGACACCAATCTCAAGCCCTCTGTCCTTTTTTCCCCCAGTTACTCTGCTAGACTGAAGAACTCATTCAGCATAAGCATTTTCCCCACCAGGAAGGAGTTTGTCTGCAGTTGTCAGACCACCTCTTGGTCATTCTTCCTTTTTGGAGAAGCTCTTTTGCTCATAATTCCTCATGGGGTTTGGGTTTTCTTGGGGTGCTATTGAATGCTGAGCTTTTAGAATCTCGAGGTATCACTCCCCAGTGATGCTGATCAGCTCAAAGAGCACTGTTTTGTGTGTGAAGCCAGGACTGTTTTTCCACACCTGCATCCCTTTGTAATTTTCTGTGCAGAGTTTCTTCTGCCTTTTCATTGCGCCATGACTGAGTCTTGTAAGATCTTTCTATAGAATAGAATCATGGAATGTGTTGGGTTGGAAGGGACTTTAGGGGTCATCTAGTCTGACCCCCCTGCAGGGACATCTTCAACTAGATCAGGTTGCTCAGAGCCTCATCAAGCCTGGCCTGGAATGCCTCCAGGGATGGAGCCTCCAGCACCGCTCTGGGCAGCCTGGTCCAGTGTTCTACCGCTCTCATTGTAAAAAATTTCTTCCTTCTATCTAGCCTGAATCTACCCTGTTTTAGTGTAAAGCCATCACCCCTTGTCCCGTCATAACAGGCCTTGCTAAAAAGATTGCCCCCATCTTTCTTACTGGTTCCCTGTAAGTACTGTCAGGCTGTTAGAAGGCCTCCCTGGAGCTTTCTCTTCTCCAGCCTGAATAGCCCCAGCTCTCTCAGCCTGTCCTCGGAGCAGAGGTGCTCCTTTGGCCACCTGTGCATCCCTCCTCTGTACCTGCTTCATCAGTCCCGTGTCCTTCTTTGTGCTGAGTGCCCCAGGGCTGGATGCAGGACTCCAGGCAGGGCCTCACCAGAGCAGAGCAGAGGGGCAGAATGCCCTCCCTCGCCCTGCTGGCCACGCTGCTTTGGATGCAGCCCAGGATGCAGTCGGCCATCTGGGCTGTGAACGTGTATCATTGGCTCATGTCCAGCTTTTTGTCCACCAGCACCCTTACATCCTTTTCCTTAGGGCTGCACCCTGTCCCATCTTGCCCAGCCTGCACTGATAATGAGGATTGCCCCGACTCAGGGGCAGGACCTTGCACTTGGCCTTGCTGAGCATCATGAGGTTCACACTGTTGCAGTTTTCAAAGGGAAGGTAGCAAAAATGATAGAACTTATCTACACGTAGATAAGCAGGCACTTCTTTAATTGCAGTGCTGGGAAGCTTGGAAATCACCCAATGCTTCAGATATATCACAAAAATTCAGCCTATTTATACACTTTTTATACGAAATTATGATCTTTAACATATTTTAACATAAACATGCACACAATGCCTGCTATTAATTTTGATCTTTATAATGATTGGTTCAGCCTCTGGATTAATTTTGACCTTTATAATGATTGGTTCAGCTTCTATTAATATTAATATATCTTATTTCCATACAATTGTTGGTCGTTTTGGTGAGACCACATTTGATCACAAAGCACACAAGAGATAGGGAGGCATGCCCGCGTATATTGATCTAAGTGAAATATGCTGTTATTATTAAGGTGCAGTTACAGTGCTACAGATCTGGCTTTGCTAAGTACGAAACATTCCCTGCCAGTTCTACCACTTGTACCAGCTCTAATTCTAGCCATTTTCATAAGGCCTGCATCTGTGATTTCTTAGCATAAGTGAGGTTTTGTGTATTTCTTATCCTTATCAACAAACTAATTTAATTAAGATAGCGATTAGTATTCATTAAGCAATTAGCTCTTTAAAACTGAAATTTGATTACAACATGTCGTGGTTTGACCCTGGCCGGCAGCC